>NC_056748.1:804481419-804597280 GCF_019279795.1 Protopterus annectens
TTTTTTCTTGCTTTAACTGATGTCAGAAAAAGTTAACAATCGTCTCGCCTGTGGAAAGCAAATACCACACCGAGACTTTCATTCTTACTGCGTCACTTGCTTAGGCCCAAACCACGATATCCCCTGCTGTTGCTTTTATGCTTTGTTCAATGCCAGACCTATACTTCATCGGGCCTTTATTGTAGCTAGACATTTTTGCTCTGTTCTTGAATTCTGATATGACTCCTGTAAGCAGATCATCTGAAAAAACAAGGATAAATTCTGAGACTGCACAGATCCAGACCTACTGACGATGCTTCTGTTAAGCTAGTAGTCAGTTCTCTGGTCCTCAATGAGGTGCTTTCACAGCCCCTGATGCCTGCTTCTGCGGATTCTCAAGCCGCCATTGATACCCTTTCGGAGTCCAGTATGCTACAAGACTCTATTCACTAAGGATCCTGCGGATGTGTCTAGCTTGTATGGGTCCAGAGCCACTGAGCAGGTACCTGCTTCCGAGGAGGTACTTCGCACTACCAATTCTCGACACAGACCGACTTTCGCGTCTGCCATTCTTTCGCGTCTGCCATTCTTTCGCGTCTGCCATTCTTTCGCGTCTGCCATTCTTTCGCGTCTGCCATTCTTTCGCGTCTGCCATTCTTTCGCGTCTGCCATTCTTTCGCGTCTGCCATTCTTTCGCGTCTGCCATTCTTTCGCGTCTGCCATTCTTTGTGTCAAATTTTTATTTAGAAACCCTGCTGCTGATCCGTAGACTATTTCACAGGGTCCAAAGGGAGTTGAGGCCTCAACAGCAAAAAATCCTACACCCTCTGACAGATTCAAGGGCACTGGATAGACTGGGAAAGAAGGTTTATACATCTGCAACCTTGGCTATTGGGGCCTTAAACTGCCAGTTTCATATGCTCAAGTATCCACAACATGTTATGGGATTGCTGAAATAGAAAATGTTGATTTCTGAATGTGCAGAAAATAAAGAATTGCAGGAATTATTGCATGCAGCTGAACAAGTTGAAAAGCATACTGTGCAATTTGATTTTGATTCCTTAGAGGCCTCCTGCAGGGCCGCATTTACTGGATCTGTGATTAGGAGGCATGCCTGGCTAAAAGAGCAAAATTTGCCTGATGTTAAAACTAAATTACTGGATGCACCTTCACAGCATGCTACTCTGGTATTAAGGTAGAAGAGGTTTTAAAGAAAATGGAAGACGAGGCTAAGTCTATGCAAACTGTAAAAGACTTCTTACAAGTGCAGCCACCAAGATTCAGTAGACACTAGCCCACAAAAAATTGGTCATTTCCTGTGTCAGAGCTCAAAGGGGCAAATCCAGACACCCAAAGGGTTCCAGATACCAGGCACAAGATTCTTACAGGTCAAAGCAGTGGGGTGCTTCTACCTCCAAATCTGGAGGAGATAAAGTGCAAACGTACAGAAAACCGTCCCAATGACTTCCCTCTGCCTTCACCAAGCACTTAACTTTTGACAGCACCCTTAGGGGGGAAAATTAGCACTTTTTGCACAAAATTGGCAGTTAATAACCCAGGACAACAGATTCCATTTCCATACTCTGCCAATGGCAAACGGTTGGCCGGATCTGCCAAAAAGTCAATGGGCAGAGGCACAAACAGGTTACATCCCCATGGATATGGGGGGCATTCAGCCAGTACCAGAACAGGAAAAAGGGCAAGGTTACTACTCAACTGTTCTTGGTACCCAGAAAGAAGGCCTAGCGGCCAATACTGGATTTATCAATTTTGAACACATGCCTGGACTTTCCAAAATTCAAAATGCTAACTTTGCAGCAGCTTCTGCCCATGCTGGGCAAGAATGCTTGGCTGGTGACATTAGACCTAAAAGAGGCATACCTGCATGTCCCAATAAGGGAATCGTGAAGAATATACCTTAGATTCAAGGCTGGCTTACTGCATTACCAATTCTCTGCACTGCCCTTTGGCTTATCTACTGCGCCCAGGGTCTTAGTGCCCGGCACCAGTAATTGCATTTTGTAGACAAAGTATACAAATATATCCTTACTTGGATGACTGTCTCATTCAAGCAGAGAAAAAGTACATTCTTCAACACCTGGTGTTTTGTGAAAAGGCTTCTAGCATGCCTAGGGTACACACTAAATGAAAATAAATCACATCTGGTACCCTCTCAAAAGATAACATTCCTGGGTGCAAGCTTGAACACAGCTGCCCAGGTGGCTTACCTCACGCCAGACCAAGGCAACTGACTATTTACTTTAAACTGATGGCAACAAAAACCCAGTTATCTGCAAGACTACCTCTGCAGGCTTTGGGCTTCATGGCATCCGTCTGATTCCATAGACTGCACATGAGGAAACTTCAGTGGTACCTAAAAAGCTTATGGAGTCAACATTGTCAGTCTGGAAACAGATTCCTCTCATTCCCTGCCTACACCAGGAGTTTCTGTGGTGGGCAAAGGCATGTCACCAAAACATGGGATGGGCCTTCACTCTATCCCCTGCCAGCCAGTCCTTAACAGACGCATCAGATTATGCATGGGGGGCCCACATGGCGGGAAGATGCATTCAGGGCATATGGACCCCAAAACAAATGTATCTACATATCAACCAGAAAGACATGCTAGCTGTTCAAAAGCCTTCAAGGACTTGCTTCATCCTGGAGAACTACTGATAAAGATGGACAACACCACAGTTATGTGGTATATAAACAAGCAGGGGGCACACACTCATACCCCCTTTGCAGATTAGCCATGGCACTGTGGGACACAGCTTTGACTTACCAAATACATCTTCAAACTCAATTCCTGCTAGGAAAACAAAATACTCTGGCAGACTACTTAAGCAGAAACCTTATGGACCCTCATGAGTGGAAACCAGATCCACAAGTTTTCAGCATGGTAAAGAAATGGGGGAGCCCGTACATAGATCTATTTGCCTCTTCTCAAAATTATCAGTTGAAAAGATTCTGCACAAGGTCTTATCACAGGCAAGCATGGAAAGTGGACGCCCTATCCTTCAGTTCGAAAAACCTATCAGTTTACTCCTTTCTTCCTCTGCCTTCTCTTCCCAGGGTCCTACTAAAAGTCAGAAAAGAGAAACCAATGATACTAATTGCCCCGGACTGGCCCTGCCAATACTGGTACCCAATACTAAGGAACTTGTCTCAATACCCAGCTTGGACTTTACCTCAAAGACCTCAACTACTGTCCCAGCAAAACAATCAGATCCTGCACAATCCGCTCCAGACACTGAACCTGGCAGCATGGCTGATCATGTAGTTATACAAACAACACCTCTCGGTAAAGCTGTGATGGATGTCATTTTGGAAGCCAGAAGGCCTACTACTAGAAAATCTTATGCTGATAAATGGAAGACCTTCTGTGCTTGGAATCCAGCGCAAGGAACTGATACAGCATAACCAAATATTCCACAGGTATTGCAATTCTTGACTGAGATGCTTGACAAAGGCCTATCTTTCTCATCAATTAAAATCCATGCCTCTGCCATTTCGGCTCATTACAATACAGAGCCATCAATCTTCTCTCATCCTTTACTAAAGCAGTGTCTTAGAGGAGCCAAATTTAAGGCCTCCTAGATCATCCCCAATACCTGCATGGGACCTCAGTTATGTGTTGGAAAAGCTCACCCTGCCTCCATTTGAACCAGCTGCTACTGCTGATATAAAGTTCTTATGGAAAACAGCTCTGCTACTAGCAATTACTTCAGCAAGAAGAGTCTCAGAGCTACAGGCCCTCATGGCTGTGAACACTTACCCTGTCTGGGTAAAATATGATATCTCTGAGGACCAATCCCTCATTTATGCCAAAGGTGGTTTCCAGTGTGGCTCTTAACCAAACTATTCCATCTGCCAACCTTTTATCCAAATCCGCAGAACAAGGGGGAGAGAATTCTGCACTCCTTGGAAGTACACAGACAGCTAAGATTCTACTTGAGCAGAACTAAAGCTCTAAGAAAAACTGAGCAGTTACTAGTGACATATGCTGCAGGATCAGAAGGAAAGGCTATTTCAAAGCAGACTATTTCAAAGTGGATAAGCCACTGCATTCATTTCTGCTACTTAAACCATGGCAAACCTGTGCCCAAGGGCATTAGGTCTCATTCCACCTGAGCTGTAGCTACTTCAGCAGCCTTTCTCAGAGGAGTACCAACCAGAGACATTTTAGAGGCTGCTACTTGGAGTTCTGTCCACACCTTTACAAAGCATTATCATTTGCCTCTCTAAGTCCAGGGCAGGCTTTGCCACTGCAGTTCTGCAGGGCCTTATAGCCGCACCTAATGCTGTTTAGCTCCAGCCTCCCATCCATGGCTTTGGGATTCTACCCAAATGTAATGACTGCAACAGTGAAACACGAACATAGTACAATTGTGTACACTTACCATAAATGTAGATGTTAGTGTATTCACTATTGCAGTCCAGGTTACCCGCCCACCATCCCCCTTTCATTCTGGAGTTTCTTTCCTTCTCTATCTTCTACAACCTGTGGTGTATTTGCTTGTAGATGAAGGCAAAGTTTGTATCGATGCATGTATATATAGTTTTTATATATATATTTTTGCTACCTTTTTGGGGGCACCTGACGTCTGGGGCAAGAAAAACTAAAGAAAATGGCATCGGCTGCATGTTTTATACCCCTGACGACCTGACGTCATGGAAAAGGAGACTGCAACCGACGCAGGACCCAAGACTTTGGAATTCAGGCTGACTGAGGGCAACCTGCCAGCAGATTATCCAAATGTCATGACTGCAACAGTGAATACACTCTTAACATCTACATTTATGGTAAGTGTACACAATTGTACTTTC
Organism: Protopterus annectens; assembly: GCF_019279795.1. NCBI lineage: Eukaryota > Metazoa > Chordata > Ceratodontiformes > Protopteridae > Protopterus > Protopterus annectens. The sequence goes on from NC_056748.1 coordinate 804,486,229, forward strand.
CTCCTCTTCAAAACCAGGGAGTGCTAAGCCACCCCCTCATGGAAGAACTCACTATGACTCTCCACTTCCACCACCTCCCTCTGCCCACCTGCACTTGCCCCTAGGAGCAAAACTCTCCTTCCGCGCAAGCACTTGGGCCACCATTACCAACGACTGCTGGGTCCTCAACGTAGTGTCCCAGGAATACAGATTTTATTTCCACACACTACCAACCCCAAAAGGGTTCCCAGATCTTCCCCCAAACCAGTGGGCAAAGGCCAAAAATCAAGTCCTTTCCCTGCTCTCTGAGGGCAGTAGAGCAGGTTCCTGCAAAACAAATAGGCCAGGATTTCTACTCCAGACTCTTCCTGGTCTCTGGAAAAGAGGGCACCTGGCACCCAATCTTAGATCTATCCATTCTAAACACTTTCCTGGTGGTGCCAAAATTTAAAATGCTCGCCATCCAGCAACTACTACCTTTTCTCTCCAAGGATGCTTGGTTAGCCACCCTAGACCAAAAGGAGGCCTACCTACACATCCCAATCGGGGAGTCATGCAGGAAATGTCTACGTTTCAGGGCAGGATCACTGCACTTCCCTTTGGCTTATCCACTGCTCCCAGAGTTGTCACAAAATGTATGGCTCCCGCCATTGCTTTTTGCAGGCAAAGAAATATTCAGATTTACCCATACTTGGACTGTGTAATTCAGGCAGACAGGAAAAGCTGCTCAAGCACCTGGCCATTGTAAAGGACCTACTGACCTCCCTAGTGTATACTGTCAACGAAAAGAAATCTAAACTAGTACCCACCAAAAAATTATATTCCTATGAGCAAGCCTGGACACAGCATCCCAGATGGCATTCCTACACCAGAAAAGCAAACCTACGTTACAGCCTATTTCTCTCAGCTAGCCACCAGACCCCACTTATCCACAAGGAAAATCCTGCAAGCTCTGGGGTATATGGCTTCTTGCATTCTACTCATTCCATTTGCCAGACTGCATATGAGGAAACTATATTAGGGGACCGGAGTTCCGCTGTGGCGACCTCTGGCCGGGAAAACCGAGGGACACAACAGTAGTACCTAAAAAGCCTTTGGTGTCAACACTCTTAAGACCTGTAAACTCTTATACTAATGATACCTTGTTTAAGGAAAATTTCTGTGGTGGGCAGCAGCATGCTACCACAACAAGGGTCTACCCTTCACACACCCCCACTACCGCCCAGACCCTCACCACAGACTCATCAGACTATGCCTGGGGTGCACACCTGGATGCCAGGTTCATACAGGGCCGATGGAGCCCACATCAAATACATCTGCACATCAACCAAAAAGATGTTAGCTGTCCAGCATGTACTAACAGCTTTCAGACCCCTCCTCTCCCCGAGGGCTCTACTGATCAAAACAGACAACGCCATTGTGATGTGGTACATCAACAAGCAGGGAGGGACTCGCTCGTACCATCTGTGCAGGTTCGCCATGACCCTTTGGCACATGGCCTCGGCCATGCGACTACACCTGTTAGCACAATTCCTGCCAGGCTCTCTAAACTCTCTGGCAGACAACTTAAGCAGAAATCTTCTGGACCCATACAAGTGGCAGCTAGACCCAAGAACCTTCACCCTTGTAACTTAGAAATGAGGCACCCCGAAGGTCGACCTCTTTGCTTCCCACTCCAACCATCAGCTCAGCAAGTTCTGCACCAGGAAGCCTCACTGCAAGGCCTTGAAAGTGGATGCTCTATCCTTCCAGTGGGTTAACCTCTCGGTCTGTGCATTTCCCCCACTACCGCTCATTACAAGGGGACTGCTCAAAATAAGGGAGGAAAAAAACGAGAACAATCCATCTCTTTTCTTACACCCTCTAATCAAACAGTTCCTAAGAGGGGCTAACAACTTGAGGCCACCCAGAAGAGCACCTACCCCAGCTTGGGACCTAAAGTTTGTGATGGAAAAGCTCACCCCCCCCCCCGAACCAGTAGCTTCAGCAGAGTTAGTTTCTGTCATGGAAGACGGCCTTGCTTCTGGCCATCACTTCAGCAAGAAGAGTATGCGAGCTACAGGCACTAATGGCTGTAGAGCCCTTCGTCATTTTCCATGCTGACAAGGGTCTCCCTCAGGACTAATGCATCATTCATGCCAAAAGTGGTGTCCAGTGTGGCTCTCAACCAATCCATTCACTCCCTAACCCACAAAATAAGGGTTAAAGGATACTGCACTCTAGATGTGCACAGACAGCTCAGATTCTATTTAGACAGGACTAAATCATTTAGAAAGACCGATCAATTGTTAGCTTTGCTGCAGGAGCAGAGGGAAAAGCAATTTCCAAATGGATGGCACACTGCATCCATTTCTGCTACAAGCAAAACTGGCAACCTCCCACTAAGGAGGTCAGGACACCTACTAGAGCAACCTCCACCTCTGCAGCTTTTCTCAGAGGGGTCCCCACCAGGGACATCCTGGAGGCTGTAACATGGAAATCATTTCATACCCTCACCAAACGTTACCACCTGCCTATATTCTCCAAATCCAGGGCATACTTTGCCACTGCAATCTTGCAGGGCATCCTAGCCAGCCCCCAGTAGTCTCAACAGTCTCCACCCTTTTCTTCAGCTTTGGGAATCAGCCCAAATGTGATGGCTGCAACAGTGAAACAAGTGAAGTTCTTAGGAACATAGCACAGTTGTGTACACTTGCCGTAAATGTGGATGTTAGTGTAGCAGTCCTGGTTTCCTTCCCTCCATCCCACTTGTCTCTCTCTCTTTCTTTCTCTCTCTCTCTCTCTCTCTCTCTCTCTCTCTCCTTACAAGGAATATTTTGTATTTACTTTCTACTGGTGGTGGTCTTCCACCATAACCTAGCTCCCTCTTGGGGGCTCCTGACAGGGCAAGAAAAACCGATGTAGTGGCATCGGCTGCCTTATTTTATACTACTGACGACCTGACGTCTGTCCTGGAGTGACAGCAACTGATGCAGAAATACTAAGCCTCTGGTATTCGGGCCGACTGAGGGCCACCCTGGCAGGGATAAACCCAATTGTGATGACTGCAACAGTGAATACACTCTAACATCTACATTATAAGTGTACACAACTGTACTTTGTGCTGATGACACTCGTATTTCCTCAAAGGTCTGTCAGCTGCTTAACTTCCAGAGATACCTCTCCCATCCCAGCAGACTCCCTTCCAGACCGACATCAGTATGTTGGTGGTGTAAAAGATTGGCTGTACCTTTTTATTTACTGCAGTTTGTGAGCAGCACAAGAGTATGGTTGCATCTTCTGTCCATTGGTCCAGCCTGCTTTAGAGTTCCAGCTAGGGAAATATGCTCGTTGCTGTTCTAGATGTTCTTAGTGTTTCACTGTTGCAGTCATTACATTTGGGTAATCTGCTGGCAGGTTGCCCTCAGTCGTCTGAATAACAGTCTTAGGTCCTGCTTCGGTTGCTGTCTCCTCTTCCATGACGTCAGGTCGTCAGGGGTATAAAACCTGCATCCGACGCCATTTTAATCGGTCTTTCTTGCCGTGTGGTGCCCAAAGCAGAAGCAGTTCGCAAGTGCCGGTCGGCCGACTCCCGAAATTTTCGTACTCTAGTTTCAGAACCGAAGTCTTCAAACTAAAGCAAAGTACCCCATTGGTGAAACTTTTTCTTGCTCCTTACCGATGTCAGTAAAAGTTAATAGTTGCATTACTTGTGGGAAGCAAATACCTCATAAGGATTTTCATTTGTACTGTCTTCCTTGCCTAGGCCCTGATCACAGTGTGCCTTGCTGTCAGTTTTGTGCTAAATTTAACCAACGCACTATTAAGCGTCTATATTTTTGCTTCTAAATATTTTGGTTCAAGATTTAACTACCCTGAAATGTTAGCAATCCGACTACCGGAGTTCATAAAAAACGCAAGGAAAGAGACCGTCGAGGTCCAAAACCGACAAAGCTTCTCCTAAGCCAGTTGCCCAGTACTCAGCGAGGCGCTTTCGCAGCCCCTGATACCCGCTACTTTTGAGTCACAGGCTTCTACCGTGACCCATTTGGAGTCCGGTATGCTGCAAGATTCGCAAAGTATTGAACCCGCGGATGTCTCTCCCTTGGATGGGTCCAGAGCCTCTGAGCAGGCACCGGCTTCTGAGGGTGTTTTCAGGCCTCAACATTTTACATTAAACCGATGCCAGCAACAAAAACAAGGTCAAGAACTACTTCTATGTCTAAAAAACCGACTCATGAGCCGTGTGCTCAGACCCCTATGCCTAAAAAACAGATGCTCAAAATGGCTGAGGATTTAATTACCTTGATCAGGGCCCCCCCCCCTGCTAAGAGGCCTAGACAAGGCACTGACTATGAATTTTCAGATCCAGTTTCCATTTCTTCTGATCAGGAATTTTCTGTTCCACCCTATGAGGATTCTGATGCAGAGGAATCCATCCCATCTGCGTCTCCTCCTGAGGATTACTCTTTTTGGAGAGACTTTGCATACTTTAAGGGAATATTTTCACAGGGAGAGTCAGGACTTCTCTGAATCAACAAAGAGGCTTAGGGATTTCCTTCTTCCTCAGCATAAGCCTTTGGCAATAACTCCTGTATTAGACATCGTTGATGTGTTCTCGGAATCGAGCATGGCTCCTGATTCCCTGCCTCCGTCTCCTAGTAAGCCAGACAGATATTAGAGGGTTCCTGACTCTCACAAATTTCTTTTCAAAAATCCTGTTGCTGATCCTAAAACTATTTCTCAGGGACCTGAGGGTGTTAAGGCTTCTACAGCCAAAAATCCTACCCCTTCTGATAGAGATTCCAGGGTGCTGGATAGATTGGGTAAGAAGGTTTATACGTCTGCAACCTTGGCATTCAGGGCTTTAAACTGCCAGTTTCATATGCTTAAATATCAATAGCATGTTATGGGCTTACTGAAGCAGAAAATGATTTCTGATTGTGTGGAAAATAGTTACAGGATTTATTCCATTTAGCAGAACAGGTTGGAAAGCATACTTTGCAATGTGGTTTTGATTCCTTGGAGGCCTCTTGTAGGGCCGCTGGTACTGGATCTGTGATTAGAAGGCATGCCTGGCTCAAGGAGCAAAATTTGCCTGATCATGTTAAAGCCAAATTGTTGGATGCCCCTTTGCTGCATGATACTCTGGTAATAAGGCAGAAGAGGTTTTAAAGAAAATGGAAGACAAAGCTAAATCTATGCAAACTGTAAAAGATTGCTAGCAAGTGCAGCCACCCAGGTTCAGTAGACACTGGCTTACTAAAAATTGGTCATTTCCTGTGTCCAACAGAACCACTCTGGGCAAACCCAGGCGCTCAAAAGGCTCCAGATATCAATCACAGGGTACTTAAGGTCAAAGCAGTGGGGTGCCTCCACCTCCAAATCTGGAGGAAACAAAGCACATCCCTACAGTAAGCAGTCTCAATGACTTCCCTCTACCATCACCAAGCACTTGTCTTTTGGCAGCCCCCTTGGGGGGGGGTAGCACTTCATGCTCAAAATTGGCAGTTAATTACCCAAGACAAGTGGGTATTAAACATAGTATCCCAGGGGTACAGATTTCATTTCCATACTTTGCCATTTCCAAACGGATGGCCAGATCTGCCACAAAACCAGTGGGTAGAGGCCCAGAAGCAAGTCATGTCCCTCATGGACATGGGGGCTATTCAACTGGTACCAGAAAAGGAAAAAGGACAAGGATTGTATTTGACTTTTCCTGATGCTCAGAAAAGACCATTCATGGCGTCCAATACTGGACTTATCGATTCTAAACACGTTCCTGGTCATTCCAAAATTCAAAATGCTGATTTTTCAACAGGTACTGTCTATGCTAGGCAAGAAGTCTTGGTTAGTAACTCTAGACTTGAGGCATACTTGCATATCTCAATAAGGGAATCATGCATAAGATACCTCTGCTTCAAAGCAGGTTTTCTGCATTACCAATTCTCTGCACTGCCCTTTGGCTTATCTACTGCACCCAGGGTCTTTACAAAAAGTGCCTGGCACCAGTAATTGCATTCTGCAGACAAGCATTAAAATTTATCCTTATCTGGAGGATTGTCTCATTAAAGCAGAGGACAAGGACACTCTACTTCAACATCTGGCTTTTGTAAAAAGGCTTCTAGCATGCCACCATAAACGAAAATAAATCACAATTGGCACCCTCTCAAATTACATTCCTGGGTGCAAGCTTGAATACAACTGCCCAGATGGGTTACCTCACGCCAGACAAAGGCAATTGACAACATATTTCAAACAAATGGCAACAAAAACCCAACGATCTGCAAGACCAATTCTGCAGGCTTTGAGGTTCATGGCATCCTGCATTCTACTAATCCCATATGCGAGACTGCATATGAGGAAACTTCAATGGTACCTAAAAGGTTCATGGAGTCAACATTGTCACAGCCTGGACACAATAATTCCTCTTATTCCCTGCCTACAACAGGAGTTTCTTTGGGCAGAGACATGTCACCAAAACAAGGGACCTAAAGTACAGCATAGGGGTGTCTGGTTCTTACTTTTGACTGTCAAGCCTATACAAAACAGGCCTCTTCTATGCCTCACTAAAAATGCTTGCCTTGTCCATTTCTAAATGCCTGCTTCTGAACCCTTACTTCCCAGTGACCAGTAAATTTGTTTAAAGGAGTCCTGATGTTTGTGTTTCACTGTTGCAGTCATCACATTTGGGTTATCTGCCTGAAGGTAGCCCTCAGCTGGCCTGAATACCAGAGTCTTGGGATTTCTGCGTCGTCTGCTGTCGTCACTTCCATGATGTCAGGGGGTATAAAACATGCAGCCGAAGCCATTACATCTGTCTTTCTTGCCGTGCGGTGCCCGAAGCAGAAGCAGTTCACAGTCGGCAGACTCCTGAAATCTTTCGAGTTTCAGACCTGAAGTCTTCTAAAAGATAAGTACCCCATTGGGGATCCTTTATTTTTGCTCTAACAGATGTCAGAAAAAATTAATAATTGTCTTGCCTATGGAAAGCAAATATCTCCGAGATTTTCATTCTTACTGCGTCACCTGTTTATGCCCAGACAACGACGTCCCTCGCTGTCAGATGTTCTTAGTGTTTCACTGTTGCAGTCATCACATTTGGGTTATCTGTTTGCAGTAGCCTTCAGTCGGCCTGATTATCAAAGTCTTGGGTCCTGCTTTGGTTGCGGTCTCATCTTCCATGACATCAGGTAGTCAGAGGTATAAAGAATGCAGCCAACGCCGTTACATCAGTCTTTCTTGCCGTGCAGTACCTGAAGCAGAAGCAGTTCGCAAGTGCCGTTTGGCCGACTCCTGAAATTTTCATTTTCGAGTTTTAGAACCGCAGTCTTCAACTAAGTAAAGTACCCCATTGGGGAACCTTTTTCTTGCTCTAAACCTATATCAGTAAAAATTAAGATGCATTTCTTGTGGAAAGCAAATACCTCAAAGATTTTCATTCGTACTGCATTCCTTGCTTAGGCCCAGATCATTATGTACCTCACTGTCAGTCTTGTGCCTTATTCAAACCTCGAACTATTCGTCGTCTGTTTACACTTCTAAATATTTTGGTACTCTGTTCAATTATCCAGAAATGGCTCCAGTAAGCTACCAGACTACCGACATTCCGAAAAATGCAAAGATGAAGACTGACTGCATAGGTCCAAAGCTGCCGGCGACTATTTTCCTAAGTTAATTGCCAGTTCGCCGGTACTAAGTGAGACGCTTTTGCAGCCCCTTATACCCACTACTTCAGATTCGCAGGCCTCTACTGAGACCCTTTCGGAGTACGGTATGCCAAGAGATGCTTCGACTGTAAAACTGTGGATGTCTCTAGCTTGGATGGGTCTGGAGCCGCTGTGCAGGCACCGGCTTTTGAGGGTGTATTCAGGCCTACTGGCTTGCATATTAAACAGATGCCATCTTTTTTCAAGTCCTAAAGCTCAATCCATGCCTAGAAAAATGACCAGACCGCATGGTCAGGCTCCTATGCCTACAAAACAAATAAGAATGGCTGAAGACCTTATTACTCTAATCGGGAAGCAGCCCCCCCCCCCCCCCCCCAAGAGACCAGGGACTGATTTTCCTTCTGATTATTATGATCAGGACTCTGAAATTTCTGCTTCCTCTTATGACCAGGATTTTCCCTTATCTACCTATGAGGATTCTGATGCAGAGGACTCCATTCCCTCTGCTTCTCCAGAGGATTTCTCTTTTGGTGAAACCTTACGTACTCTTAGGGAGCATTTTCGCTGGGAAAACCAGGATTACTCTGACTCCAAAAAGAGGCTTAAGGATTTTTTTCTCCTGCCCCAACACAGACCTTTAGCTATCCCTCCTGTACTAGACATTGCTGATGATGCCTTCTCTGAATCTAGCCTGGCCCCCGACTCTTATTTCCTTCTCCAGAAAACCTTATGGGTATTGCAGAGATGTTCTTCGTGTTTAACTGTTGCAGTTATTACATTTGGTTAATCTGCTGGCAGGTTGCCCTCAGTCGGCCTGATTAACAAAGTCTTGGATCCTGCGTTGATTGCTGTCCCTTCCATGATGTCAGGTCGTCAGGGGTATAAAATATGCAGCCAACGCCATTACATCGGTCTCTCTTGCCACACTGTGCCCGAAGCAGAAGTAGTTCGCAAGTGCCTGTCGGCCAACACCTGAAATTTTCGTTTGAGTTTCAGAACCGAAGTCTTCAACCTAAAGCCAAGTACCCCATTGGGGAAACTTTTTCTTGCTCCTTACCGATGTCAGTAAAAGTTAATAACTGCATTACTTGTGGGAAGCAAACACCTCATAAGGATTTTCATTTGTACTGTATTCCTTGCCTTGGCCCTGACCGCAATGTGCTTTGCTGTCGGTTTTGTGCTAAATTTAATCAACGCACTATTAAGCGTCTGTATATTTTTGCATCAAAATATTTTGGCTCAACATTTAACTATCCAGAAATATAGTCAGCAATCAGACTACTGTAATACCTTGCGTCTTTTGATTTTTCCAGGTTAGGGGTCGCCACAGCGGAATTCCGGTCCGCTAATGATTGGCAGTAGAGTTTTTCGTGCTGGCTTGCCGGGCCTAACGCACAACCTTCAACGAAGGGACGCCCATTCACACGTCACCACACACGACGCTCTGAGAATCGAATGGGCAACATCTAACTGTGAGGCGACAACGCTACCGCAGCAAACGCAAAGAAAGACATCATCTAGGTCAAAAACCGACTAAGCTTCTAAGCCAGTTGCCGGTTTCCAGTCCTCAGTGAGGCTCTTTCGCAGCCCCTGATGCCCGCTACATTTGATTCGCAGGCCTCTACTCAGACCCATGCCGCAAGACACTATTGAACCCGCGGATGTCTCTACCTTGGATGGGTCCGGAGCCGCTGAGCAGGCACCGGCTTCTGAGGGTGTTTACACGCCTAAAGATTTGTATATTAAACAGACACCATCTTCAAAACTAAGGCCAAAATCAACTTCTATGTCTAAAAGAACACTTGGGCCACGTGCACAGACCTCTATGCCTAAAAAACAAATGATCAAAATGGCTGAGTATTTAATTACCCTAGTCAGGGATACCCATGCCCCTCCTGCTAAGAGGCCTAGGCAAGACACTGACTATGAATCCTCTGATCAGGTTTCCATTTCTTCTGATTCCCCTTCAGATCAAGAATTATCTATTCCACCGTATGAGGACTCTGATGCAGAAGATTCCATCCCTTCTGCTACTCCTGAGGATTTTTCATTTGGAGAAACTTTTTGTATACTCTAAGGGAACACTTTCACTGGGAGTGCCTATCTAAAAAGAGGCTTAGGGATTTCCTTAGTCTTCCTCAGCATTGGCCTTTATCTATACCTCCTGTTCTAGACATTGTTGATGTTTTCTCAGAATCCAGAATGGCTCCTGATTCCCTGCCTCCGGCTCCTAGTAAGCCAGACGGATATTACAGGGTTCCTGACTCCCACAAATTCCTCTTTAAAAAACCCTACTGCTGACCCTGAAACCATTTCTCAGCGACCCAAAGGGATTAAGGCCTCATCAGCAAAAAACCCAGTTCCCTCTGACAGATTCCAGAGCTTTAGACAGATGGGAAAAGAAGGAATATACGTCTGCAACTTTAGCAATGAGAGCCTTGAATTGCCAGATTCACATGCTAAAATATCAGCAATTTTTGATGTCTCAGTTGAAACAAAAGATGCTTCCAGATTCAGATCCTCCTAACTTAAAAGAAATGCAGGATTTATTGCATGCTGCTGAATAAGTGGGGAAACATACTTTGCAATGTGGGTTTGACTCCTTAGAGGCCTCCTATAGAGCAGCAGTTACAGGCTCTGTCATTAGAAGGCCTGCTTGGTTAAAAGAGCATATGTTACCAGGTCATGTTAAGGTCAAATTATTGGATGCACCTTTGCAGCGGGATGTGCTGTGTGGAGTTAAGGCAGAGGAGGTATAAAAGAAGATGGAGGATAAGGCAAAATCTATGCAAACTGTGAAAGATTTCTTACAGGTTCAGCCTCCTCGTTTTAGCAGAAATTGTCCAACAAAGAATTGGTCCTTTCCAGTCACAGACCTCAAAGGGGCAGATACAGCCGTCCAAGAGGTAGAGGTCAGACACAAGGCCCTTACAGGCCTCGACAATGGCCCACACCAGGCCAGAAGAAAGGAGAAGACAGGCCTCAACCTTATAAAAAACAGCCTCAATGACTTTCCACTACAGCTGCCAAACAGTTCTCTCTTGGCAGCCCCCTTAGGAGGAAAACTGGCACTTTTCTATCACAACTGGCATTGCATCACCAAAGACAAATGGGTTCGCAACATTGTATCTCAAGGTTACAGGTTCCATTTTCACACCCTGCCAAGGCTAAAAGGAATGCCAAATCGGCCACCAAATCAGTGCGCAGAGGCTCAAAAACAAATTACAGCACTCATGGACAGAGCTATTCAAAAGGTACCACCACAGGGACAAGGATTTTACTCTACTCTTTCTGGTTCCCAGAAAGGACAAAGCCTGGAGACCCAAGACTTACCTGGATGTACCGAAATTTAAGATGTTGACACTACAGCAGCTTCTTCCCATGCTGGGCAAGAAAACTTGGCTCGTGACGTTGGACCTCAGAAGCATACCTGCATGTCCCTATCAGACAAAACTGCAGATGATACCTCAGATTTCTAGCTGGTTCAATGCACTATCAATTCTCTGCACTGCCCTTTGGCTTATCTACTGCGCCCAGGGTCTTCACAAAGTGCCTGGCACCAGTAATTGCATTTTGCAGGCAAAAAGGAATTCAAATTTATCCATACCTGGACGACTGCCTGATTCAAGCAGAGAGCAAGGACATTCTACTAAAGCATCTGGCGTATGTAAAAACGTTAAGTTGCCTGGGGTACACAGTAAACGAAAAAAAAATCAAAACTAGTGCCCTCACAACAGATAATATTCCTGGGTGCCAGCTTGAACACAACGGCCCAGATGGCTTATCTCACGCCAGACAAGCAAGGACAGCTGACTCAATATATTCAATTAATGGCAACAAAGACCCAACTCCCTGCAAGAAAAATTCTGCAGGCCTTGGGCTACATGGCATCTTGCATACTACTAATTCCATATGCCAGACTGCATATGAGTAAACTACAATGGTACCTAAAGAGCATATAGTCTCAACACTGTCAAAGTTTGGAAACAGTTATACCACTAATTCCTTGCCTACAACAGGAGTTTCGATGGTGGGCACAAGCTTGTCACCTCAACAAGGGACAGCCTTTCACTCAACCCACAGCCAGGCAGACACTGACAACAGATGCATCGGATTATGCCTGGGGAGCACACGTGGCAGGAAAATGTATCCAGGGCGATTGGCCCACAGAGCAAAGACATCTCCACATCAATCAAAAAGAGATGCTAGCTGTACAAAATGCTATAGCTTTCAAAGACCCACTGCATCCAGGACAATTACTACTAAAGACAGACAAACACCACAGTTATGTGGTACATAAGCAAGGGGGCACACACTCCTACCCCCTCTGCAGACAAGCCATGACCTTGTGGAACACCGCTCTAAACTACAAAGTTCATCTGCAAGCGCAATTCCTGCCAGGAGAGAAAAACACACTGGCAGACTACCTAAACAGAAACATTATGGACCCACACGAATGGGAAATGAATCCACAAATATTCAGAATGATAACACAAAAATGGTGGAGCCCGGACATAGATCTGTTTGCCTCCCCAAAGAACTGCCAATTACAGAAATTCTGCACAAGGAGCTACCATCCACAAGCATGGAAAGTGGATGCCCTCTCATTCAGCTGGAAAAAAACTACAAGTATATGCTTTCCCTCCTTTACCTCTCCTCCCAAAGGTACTCCTAAAAGCCAGGCAGGAAGAGCCAAAAATTATACTGATTGCACCAGACTGGCCACGCCAGCACTGGTACCCAATCTTAAAGAACTTAGCACAAGAACCACCCTGGATTTTGCCTCAAATCCCAGAGTTGCTGACGCAGTACAACAATCAGATACTTCACAGCCAGCTAAAGACCTTAAACCTAGCTGCATGGAAAATTCCCTAGTCAAGCAAGCAATGCTTCTCTCCAAAGCTGTTATGGATGTCATTCTGGAGGCCAGAAGGCCTAGCACCAGGAAAGCATACTCTGATAAATGGAAGAGATTCTGTGCCTGGAACCAAGCACACAGCCTTGACCCTCTTGTCCCAAACACTTCTCAGGTACTGCAATACTTAACTGAGATGCTGGACAAGGGCCTCTCTTTCATCCATCAAGATCCTCATCTCTGCTCTCTTTGCTCCTTACAACACGGATCAACCATTTTTTTCTAATCCTTTGCTCAAACAATACCTCCGAGGGACTAAAAACATAAGGCCGCCCAGTAGAGCACCTACACCAACTTGGGACCTCAACTTTGTTTTGGAAAAATTAACTCTACCTCCTTTTGAACCAGCTAACACAGCAGAAATAAAATACATCTCTTGGAAAACTGCTCTGCTGCTGGCATTTACATCAGCACGAAGAATTTCAGAATTACAGGCACTAATGGCAGTAGAACCTTTCCTCATCTTCCACCAGAACAGGGTGTCTTTAAGAACTAACCCTACGTTTATGCCAAAGGTGGTATCAAGTGTGGCTCTGAACCAAACTATTCACTTGCAGCCTTTTATCCAAAACCACAGAACAAAGGGAAGAAACTTCTACATTCTTTGGACATTCACAGACCGTTATGCTTCTACTTGGACAAAACCAAAGCTTTCAGAAAATCTGAGCAATTATTGGTAGCACACGCTGCAGGAGCACAGGGAAAAGCCATTTCAAAGCAAACTATTTCAAAATGGATAGGACACTGTATACGTTTCTGCTATACCCACCATGGGAAACCTGTACCTAGCAGCATTAGATCTCACTCCACCAGGGCAACAGCCACTTCAACTGCCTACCTCAGAGGAGTACCTACCAAGGATATTTTGGAAGCAGCAACATGGAGTTCTGTGCATACCATTTGCCTTTATACTTCAAATCCAGAGCTGGCTTCGCCACTGCTGTACTGCAGGGCCTCATAGCCACCCCTAATTCCTTATAGATCCATCCTCCATACCTCAGTTTTGGGATTCCACCCAAGTGTAATGACTGCAGCAGTATAACACGAACATAGTACAGATTTCTACCTACCATAAATGTAGATGTTAGAGTGTTGACACTGCTACAGTCCAGGTTACCCTCCCTCCTTCCCCTCTTACTTTCTGGCACTTACTAGGGCATCTAACCTTATTACCTGTGGGGAGTATTTACTGGCAACTCAAAATGGTTGTTTGCTTTTCTTTTGTATTGTTTACTAGCAATTTGAATTGCCTACCTATTTGGGGGCACCTGACATCTGGGGCAAGAAAAACTGAAGAAAATGGTGTCTGCTGCATCTTGTATACCCTTGTCGCACTGACGTCAGGGAGGAGGCGACAGCAACCAACGCTGGACCAAGACTTTGGAACTCTGGCCGACTGCGGGACCACCTGACGGCAGGATAACCCAAGAGTAATGACTGCAGCAGTGTCAACACTCTTAACATCTACATTTATGGTAGGTACAAAACTGTACTTTCTCTGCACTGCCCTTTGTGAAGACCCTGGGTGCAATAAATAAGCCAAAGTGCCTGGCTCCAGTAATTGCGTTTTGCAGTTAAAGAAATATTCAAATACATCCATACCTGGATGATTGTCTAATTCAAGCAGAAAACAAGGACATTCTTCTAAAGCATCTGGCGTTTGTAAAAAGGGTTCTAACCTGTCTAGGGTACACCATAAACGAAAATAAATTACAATTGGTAGCATCTCAAAAATTTACATTCCTGGGTGCAAGCCTGAGTAGAACTGCCCAGATGACTTGCCTTACGCCAGAAAAGCAAATTCAATTGGTAACTTCAGACAGGTGGCCACCAAAACCCTGCTATCTGCAAGACAAATTCTGCAAGCCTTGCGGTTCATGGCCTCTTGCATTCTTCTAATTCCATATGCAAGACTGCATATGAGGAAACTTCATGGGTACTTAAAAAGTTTAAGGAGTCAACATGTCACAGCCTGAAACAATGATTCCAATCATACCTTGCCTGCAACTAGAGTTCTTTTGTGGGCAGAGGCCTGCCACCAAAACAAGGGACTGCCATTCACTCCACTCCCTACCACCCAAACCCTAACTACAGACGCATCAGACTATATGCTTGGGGGGCACATCTGGACGGAAAGTGCATTCAGGGCAAATGGAGCCTAAATCAAATGCACCTACATATCGATCAGAAAGAGATGCTAGCTGTACAGAATGCACTGACAGCCTTCAAGGACTATCTTCATTCAGGACAACTAATGGTAACGACAGACAACACCACAGTAATGTGGTACATAAACAAGCAGGGGGGTACACATTCCTTCGCTCTTTGCAGACTAGCCATGGCATTGTGGAACACTGCTTTGACCTACCAAATACAACTACAAACTTAATTCCTGCCAGGAAAGCAAAATACTCTGGCAGATGAACTAAGCAGAAATCTAATGGACCCACACGAATGGAAACTGGAACCACAAGTTATCAACATGTTGACACGCAAATGGGGGGAGCCCAGGCATAGATCTTGTTGCCTCATCCCAGAACTATCAGTTGGACAAATTCTGCACAATAATTCATCACAAAAAAGCTTGCAAAGTGGATGCTCTATCATTCAGCTGGAAAAACCTGTCCATCTGTTTTTCCACCTCTGCTGTCCAGAGTTCTACTAAAAGTCAGGACAAACCAATAAAGATTCTGATTGCTGCAGACTGGCTTCACCAGCACCAGTACCCACTCCTGCGCAATGTCGCACCTTCCTCCATGGCATCTACCTCCCAACACCTTACCTACTGTCTCAGCAGAACTACCACATTCTGCGCACTCTGCTCCAAACTTTGAATCTTGCAGTGTGGCTAATCAACTAATTTCACCCTTGCCAACCCTCAGCAAACCTGTGATGGATGTCATTTTGGAGGCTAGAAGGCCTCGAAGAAAATCTTATGCTGACAAATGGAAAAGATTCTGTGTCTGGAACCAATCACAAGGAATAAGCACAGCAATGCCCAATATTCCTCAGATTTTGCAATACTTAACCGAGATGCTTCACAAGGGCCTATCTTTCTCTTACATAAAAATCCATGCCACTGCCATTTCAGCTCATTACAACACAGAACCCTCCCCTCTTCTCTCATCCTCTGCTAAAGTAGTATCTCATAGGGGCCAAAAATTTAAGACCTCCCAGGAGAGCACCAACTCCTGCATGGGACCCCAATTTTGTTTTGGAAAAATTCACACTCCCTCCTTTTGATCCAGCTGCTATTGCAGATTTAAAATGTCTCTCCTGGAAAACAGCTTTCCTTTTAGCAGTCACTTCAGCTAGAAGGATTTCAGAATTACAGGCTCTTATGGCAGTGGAGCCTTTCATTATTTTTCATCCGGACAGGGTGGCCCTCAGGACCAGTCCATCCTTCATGCCCAAGGTGGTATCCAGTGTGGCTCTTAACAGACCATTCATCTGCCAACTTTCTTTCCCAATCCACCGAACAAGGGTGAGCGGATTCTGCATACATTGGATGTACACAGACAACTTAAGTTCTACTTAAACAGGACAAAATCTGTAAGAAATTCTGAAGAAGGGTTGGGAGGGTGGCCTAATGGTTAAGGTGTTTGCCATGCAAACACAAGGTGCAGGGTTTGAGTCTCACAAGGGATAATTGGCTAGGCTTACAATGGCTCGCAAGGGCAGGTAGCCTAGTGCTAACCTATGAACAATTATTGGTGGCATTTGCTGCAGGGGCAGAGGGAAAGGCTATTTCAAAGCAGACTATTTCCAAATGGATAAGCCATTGTATTAGTTTCTGCTATATGCACCATAGTAAACCTATCCCCAAGAGGATCAGATCTCATTCCACCAGGGCTGCATCTACTTCTGCAACCTTTCTCAGAGGGGTTCCTACCAGAGACATTCTAGAAGCTGCTACCTGGAGCTCAGTTCATACGTTCACCAAACATTACCATTTACCTCTCCTCTAAATCCATAGCTGGCTTTTCCCACTGCTGTCCTGCAGGGCCTTATAGCTGCTCTTAATGCTGTACAAGTCCATCCTCCCATCCGTAGCTTTGGGATTCTACCCAAACGTAATGACTGCAACAGTGGAACACTAACATAGTACAGATGTCCTTCATGGATGCATCTGCAGTCATAACAACTGGGTTGTCCTGTCGTCAGGCAGCCCTTCAGTCGGCCGGATTCCAAAGTCCGGGTCCGGCTTCGGCTGATGTCGCACTCCAACCGACGTCATCTCTGCTGGTCTTCGGGTATAAAAGCATCAGCCGACGCCATTTTCCTCAGTCTTTCTTGCCGCGTGGCCAAGCAGAAGCTGTTCGCAAGTGCCGGTCGGTCGGATCCAGAGATTACTTCTACGAATACTACTTGAAGACTTCTAAAGCTAAGTACCCGTTGGGGACTCTTTCTTGCCTCAGCCGATGTCAGAAAAGTTAACAATTGTTTAACCTGTGGGAAACAAATACCTCATAAAGATTTCCACTCTTACTGTCTGCCTTGTTTAGGCCCAGCCCACGACAGTAGCAGCCTGTTCGGCCTGTGCTTCTTTCAACCGACGAACGCTTAGGCCGGGTCGGAGTTTGCAGAACAGTTTTTCGGTTCTGATTTTGCGTACATTATGCCGCCGGATCCTCCGACTACCCAATCTACCAAAACGCAAAGATAAAGACAGACACTCGCGGTCCGCGGTTTCGGCGAAACCATGGTTAAGCAAATCATGAGTGTCTCTGTTTCGCCGAAACCGAAAACTGATCTAAGTACAGCTGAACCTATTTCTACAACTGAGGCCCCTGCTACAACTCTTGAATCGACCTCAGAAATTTTACCCACTACGGTGGTTGACTTATCAGACACCATCCCTTGGATGTCTCTACCCCAGCACGTGGTGCTGCTAGGCCCCAGCAGCCATGTCCATTAAGGCCTTCGCCAGGGCTAAAGCAGCCAAGACTACTAAAACAGTGCCTGTTAAACCCCCACATCCAGGCCCTCTTCTAGTTCCCAAATGCTTACTTTGGCAGAAGATTTAATTTCTTTAATCAGAGGATCTCAATCTCACCCAGATAGGGCCTCTCAGCCCCAGAGAAGAGACCTAGGGCAGAGCCCCTGCGCCAGTGTCCTCTGATGAATCTGCTGATGAATCAGACATAACTGACCAGCCAGAGGCTCCTTTCTCCAATTTTGAAGATTCTGATGCTGAAGAATCCATTCCAGCTGCTTCCCACCGGAAGAATTCTCCTTTGGGGAAACCTTGCATGCCATGCGAGAACAGTTCCAATGGCAGCAACAGGATTTTCAGACTCCAGAAAAGACTTAGGACCTTTCTGCACCTCCCACAGCACAGGCCCTTAGCTATACCTCCTGTTCTCTCTGTGGTGGATGATGCTTTCAATGATGTTTGCTCCGCTCCAGATTCTTTACCCCAGCCCCTGCCAAACCAGACAGATTTTACAGGGTGCCAGATACTCATCACCACCTTTACAAGGCCCCACTTGCAGACCCAGAAACTATATCCCAGGGTCCCAAGGCAGTAGCCGCGACCATAGCTAAAAACCCTATTCCTTCTGAAAGGGAAGCAAGGTCATTAGACAGATGGGGTAAAAAGGTCTACACTTCAGCTACTCTCTCAGCTAGAGCTTTAAACTGTCAGTTTCACATGATACAATACCAAGAGTTTATGCTTGATCAGTTAACTAAAAAACTAACCACTGATGAATCTCTTATAAGAAATATGTATTAGAGTTGGTAAATAACATACAACAGGTTAGCAACCATTCCTTAAAATGTGGCTGTGATGCACTGGAGGCTTCATTTAGATCAGCCATGACAGGCACAGTGATAAGAAGGCATGCATGGCTAAAGGAACAAGCTTTACCGGATCATGTTAAAGCTAAGCTGCTAGATGCTCCTATGGACAAGACAAGTTTGTTTGGTACACCTGCCCAGCAGGTTATGAAGAAAATGGAAGAAAAGGCAAAATCTGTTCAAACTGTTAAAGATTTCTTGCAGGTTCAACCCCCAAGGTTTAGCAGGAACTGGCCTGCCAAAAATTGGTCCTTTCCTGACTCCACAAAATTTCAAAGGGGCAGGAATAGACGTTCCAGAGGCAGAAACCAATCAAGAGGAGGTGCCTACAGAGGACGACAGTGGCAAGGTAACAAGAGGCACAGACACAGCCACTGCCACTACATCAGCACAACCACAGTGACTTAACCCTAAATCCGCCTACCAGGGAACAAATAGCAGCTCCTCTAGGCGGAAAGTTAACCTTATTTTCAAGGAACTGGCACTGCATAACAAAAGACAAGTGGATTTTACAAACCATAGATCAAGGTTACGGTTTCACTTCCACACCTTACCAGTCAAAGAGGAATGCCAAATCTACCTCCAAATCAAAAACAGAGGCTCTACGCCAGATAATGGAGTTAGCAAACATGAGAGCTGTGGAAAAGTGCCAACAGCAGAGCAAGGAAAGGGTTCTATTCCAGACTATTCCTAGTTCCAAGAAAGGAAAAAGTTGGAGACCAATTCTCGACCTGTCCACCTTAAATACATACATCATTGTCCCAAAATTCAAAATGCTGACCCTACAGCAGCTTCTTCCCATGCTGGGCAAGGAGTCTTGGCTGGTAACTCTAGATCTCAAGGAGGCATACCTGCACGTCCCCATTCGACCAATCTGCAGAAGATACCTCAGATTTCTTGCAGGATCAGAGCACTATCAATTCTCAGCATTGCCCTTTGGCTTATCTACTGCCCAGAGTATTCACAAAATGCCTGGCATCAGTAATCGCCCATTGCAGACTACAGGGAATTCAAATTTACCCATACCTGGACGACTGCCTGCTACAAGGGGACAACAAAAGCAAGCTGACAACAGATTTACAAAGGGTCATTTACTTGCTACAAGCACTGGGATACACAGTCAATTTGCAAAAGTCAAGGCTGATACCATCCCAAACAAGGACATTCTTAGGCTGAATTGGACACAGTAAAACAAATGGCATTCCTGACTACAGAAAACAAAAAGAACTTCCTCTTTACTTCTTGGCACTAACAAAACTGAACAAGTTAACAGCAAGAAAAGTACTGCAGGCCTTGGGCTTCATGGCATCATGCATAATCTTGGTTCCATTTGCCAGACTACATATGAGAAAACTACAGTGGTACCTAAAGAATTTATGGTCCCAACACAGACACAGTCTAGAAACAGAAATCCCACTAATTCCATGCTTAAAACAGGAGTTCCTATGGTGGGCTCAGGCATGCCAGTCAAACCCAGGCCTACCCTTTCGCAGATGTCAAGCAAGCCAGACCATCACAACAGACGCTTCAGACCTAGGATGGGGGGCCCACATGCTGGACAAATGCGTGCAAGGATTGTGGGCAAAGGATCAACTTCACCTGCACATCAACCTAAAAGAAATGCTGGCAGGAAAACTGGCAATCCAAAAGTTCAAGCCATTTCTCAAGGAGGGCCAGTTGATAAGGACAGACAACACCACAGTCATGTGGTACATCAACAAACAGGGAGGCACTCATTCATACCCCCTATGCAGGATGACCTTGGAGCTGTGGACCCTGGCACTCAGCTACAACATCCAGTTACAGGCAATATTTGTACCGGGGAAAGACAATACTCTAGCAGACATATTAAGCAGAACCACTTCGGATGCCCACGAATGGAAGCTGCACCCGGACATCTTCAAGACCATCTCAAAGAAATGGGGAATGCCACAGATAGACCTATTCACATCACCTCTCAATCACCAGCTCAAAAAATTCTGCACAAGGACATTCCACCCACTAGCATGGAAAGTGGATTCGCTCTCCTTCAACTGGAAAGGCCTAACAGCATATGCATTCCCACCTCTTCCTTTGATACACAAGGTATTACTGAAAATCAAGGAAGAACGTCCAAGGATAATACTGATAGCTCGAACTGGCCAAGACAACACTGGTACCCACTACTAAGGAGCATGTCTCGGAACAACATGTGGCCGATACCCCTGATGCCTTTGATGTTAACTCAGAACAACTACAGCATCATACATCCAAACCTAAAAACGTTGCAACTAACTGCATGGAACATCACATAGCAGCAGCTAATCCAGAACTTTCCCAAAGAGTAAAAGACATTATTCTTGAAGCACGCAGACCTTCAACAAGAAGGAACTATGCTGGAAAATGGAAAAGGTTTGTCATATGGAGTACAGAAAGAGGAAAAGATATGTCAAACATAGATATGCCTAACATTCTGAAGTATCTGGCCGAACTTCTTCATTCAGGCCTGTCCTACTCCTCCATCAAGATACATGCATCAGCTATTTCAGCAGAATACAGCTTTGATCCACCTGATGTTATGTGATCCTGTCTCGCCTACATTCTGAATGATGGGTTCGGAGCCGATCCCTCGGCTCCGACTCGGCACGCTTATGCCAAAGAGCGAAGTCTCTTACTGGCTGAGCTTACCATATCCCAGGATGCACCACTACCAGTCCCCCAGATCTCGTTTGCCGCTAACAAGTGAAGACGTGGTCTCGAGCTGGCTGAGTTAAGTAGTGATTATTTCACTAGTTTTTCTGTCAGGTTTTTCTTCATTTTCTACAAAAAGCTGTTTTAACAGCTATTGTGTTTTGAGTGTGTTTGACAAAATTCACTTGGTGAATTCTTGTGTTGTGAGTGTGGACTAGGAGTACCTTGTCTGGAAAGGCCTTTCCCGGTCTTTTTGTTTGTAGGTGACTTCGGTTCTGTTTTAAATCATTTACATTTCTCTTCTTTAAATAAGAACTAACTGAGAGAAATTATTACATTTACAGAGTTTGTGCTGTGTTTGACTAACTCTGAGTATTGCGAGTGATAACTGTAAGCCTATTCTAGGTGTGTCACCAGTGTTCTTTACAGTTACTTTTGAAAATTTCTATAATGTCTCAGAACCCTAGGCCTTCGGGCTTCAAGAAATGTGTAAAATGTAGCTTCAAAATGTCCATCACGGACGATCACTCGCTATGTGTGTATTGCTTAGGGGCAAAGCATTTACAGGAATCATGTAGTGTATGTCACGCTTTTTCCTCAAGGGTCCTCCAGGAGAGGAAAAATAAATTAATTCTTAAGGGATTAATTAAACCTTCTTTCGAAGAAGCTTTGGCATCCTCTCCTTCTCCGCCAAAAGAGGCGTCGGCTCCGACCAGTCCGTCAGATCCGATCGCTAAGAAACAAAGGCAGGCCTCTCCTTGGCTCCAAGGACTTGAGCCGAGGTCGAACGTCTGCCTCGATGCCACCAGTATCGACTCCTCTGGCTTCGGAGCCGATAGCTGGGGCATCGAGGCGGTCATCTTCGGCTCCACTGCTCTCGAGCCGACAAAGGTTGCCCGCTCAGACACTTCCTCCTCGGCGAAGTCCACCTCGGCACCGATGGAAACTGGTGTATTCCTCGGCGCCGATACTCATCGAGTCGCCGGAGCCGGGTCCCCTAGCCCTTTGGGGCCGTTGGAGGCCGCCTCTGACCCGCTCTGTTTCCTCTCGGTCTTCGAGGATGTCAGATTCTGATATAGACAGGGTGCTCCAAAGACTGTTCCAGTCCCCAGTCTTCCAAAATTTGTTTCGTTCCGACCCAGTTGGCTTCGGAGCCGATGACCTTGGCCCACCCCATTGCCATTCCTCCTCCGACTGCTTGGCTCCGGAGCAGGTGCTGTTGGAGCCGATGGAGATCTCAGGGTCGGCTCCGACCCTTACTCCAACCGGCCTTCGGGTCCGAGTTTGGTACGGACTTCGGCTGGACCGGGTGATGTTTGGGACCTATGCTTCGGTTCCGAGCCTCCCCTCGGTGCTGCGGGTCTTCCGTCGACTATCACGGCTCCGGAGACCGGACACTCCCAGGATTCTGGGGGTCCGGCTTTGAGCCATGAGGAGTGCCTTGGCCAAGTCCTCTTCGGCCATCTCCCCGGCTTTACCGGCACCTTCCCTAGGCGTGGAGACTGGGTCTTTGGCAGTTCCCCTGTCCGTAGTCAGCGGAGCCCCGGGGCCTGAGGTTACCCCCAGTGGGGGTTCCCCTCCTCCTGAGGGTTCTTCTGAGCTGTCTTCGGAGGAACCCCCAAGGAAGAGATCGTGCAAGAGGAAGCTTCAGACACTGATCTGGATGATGCAGAGGGGTCCCCGAAGTCGTCCTCGGATGATGTCTCCTTTGCAGACATCTTAGAGATCCTCAAACAACGAGGCGGCTGGATATCCAAACCCCTCTGACGAGTCAGTGCTCCTCAAGGCCTTTGGGGCTCAGCCCTCCGCCTCCTGGGTGTCTCCGCCCTTCGACGAGCTTCTGGATTTAGTTTGTCGAAGGGCGTGGGAACATCCAGATACCGTGGAACCAGTCCCTTCTCGTCCAAATAAATTTTTGTCTGCTCCCCGAGAAGGAGTTCCTCACTAAAGGCATGGCTGTAGATGCCATGGTGGTGGCATCTGCTACACAACAGGACGTGGCAGAGGCTTCAACGTCCATCCATCCTCCTAATAAGGAGTCTAGGAGTATGGACAGGTACGGAAGCGCACCCTGACTTCAGCGGCCTTTACTTTAAGGTCTCTGAATTATTTGGCACATTTTACCAGGCTTCAGAGGGATCTGGTCAAGGAGTTGTCAGATTCCCTCTCGGTAACCTACCTGAGCAGCTAGCCCAGTCGGTTAGCTCTCAGTTGGCTATCCTTACAATTTCTAACTCGTCCATGAGGCTCATTTCCTATGCGGTCAAGGGGCGGTAGAGCGCAGGCACAGGCGTGGCTCACGGAGACAAGCCTGGCTCGCTTTGTCAGTATGGAGGCCTTCAAGTCTTCCTTCGCTGACTCCCTTTGATGGGTCCTCCTTGTTTGGACCCAAGGTTAAAGACACCCTTACCGCTGTGAGCAAGAGGGAAAACTTTATCTGCCGTAGGTGCCCGTTATTCCACTCCCTTCGGCCTTACCCCAAGGCTAAAGGAGGGGAAAATGTGGTTCCAAATCCGTAAGTTTTCTCCCAACAGCAGGAAGAATCCCTTCCAGA
Organism: Protopterus annectens; assembly: GCF_019279795.1. NCBI lineage: Eukaryota > Metazoa > Chordata > Ceratodontiformes > Protopteridae > Protopterus > Protopterus annectens. The sequence continues at coordinate 804,509,798 of NC_056748.1, forward strand.
GGCAGAGGACGGGAAATTTTTCAGGGAGACGTCCCAGAGGCGGCAGAGGGCCCGCAATTCTGGAGACCGCGAGTCCTTTCGTGGCTCTTCAGCCTCCCACACGTCATGAGGGATTGCCCGGCTGTGCTGCTCGAGCCAGTCGGGTGTCGCTTTGCCAAGCACCTAAAAGCCTGGGAGTCAATCACTCAGGACAGATGGGTGCTTCGATCATTGCCGGAGGTTACACCATCCCATTCACATTCTCGCCCCCACCGTCCAAAAGAATCCCGGACCCACCACCCAGTCAAAGGGAAATGGCAGCCGCAGAAGCTTTAAAGCTGCTAGAAAAGGAGTCATCCAACCGTCCCCACAGACCAGATCGGATCAGGAAATTACTCCAGGTTCTTTTAGTGCCAAAAAGACAGGGGACCTGAGACCAATATTGGATCTCAGCAGACTGAACCAATCCGTCACGAAATCCAAATTCGAATGGTCACGTTACAATCCATTCTCCCATTGTTGGAGAAGGATGTTTGGATGTGCTCCATAGACCTCAAGGACGCCTATTATCACATACCGATACATCAGGCGTCCAGGAGGTATCTGAGCTTCAGCCTGGGAGTCAGTCATTACCAATTTTGCTCTGCCCTTTGGTCTCACCACAGCCCCAGGGTGTTCACCAAGTGTTTGGCAGTAGTGACGCTCACCTGAGAAGTCTTGGATTCCAAGTGTTTCCCTATCTGGACGACTGGCTCCTGACTGCCACCACCAGGCATCTACTAATGGACAACCTCAAAGCCACCATCTCCTGGGTGTTACCCTGGGGATTACATTCAATTGGTCAAAGTCTGTCTTGCTGCCCTCTCAACGCATAAAGTTCATAGGAGCAGAGATAGACTCAAGACTGATGCGTCTTTCTTCCTGCCGAAAGGATCCAAACTTTACAGGGCCAAGTTCAAGCTCTGATCTCGAGATCCAAAGCCCCAGCCAGGATGGTTCTAAAAGTTCTAGGCTCAATGTCTGCCACGGTTCTTTTAGTCCCTCTGGCAAGATTGCACATGAGGATTCTTCAGTGGCTATTGTCAACGCAATGGTCCTTTCAGGATCTTCCCTCAATCATCACATCATGATTACGGATATATGCAAAGGGACCTTCGCTGGTGGCTTCAGACATCCAATTTCGATCAAGGAAAACCCTGCTTCTTCCCTCTCCAGTGGTTACCCTGACGACAGATACCTCCCAGATAGGGTGGGGGGGGCATTGTCTGGGCAGGCTAGTTCAGGGCTCCTGGCTTCCAGACGAAGCTCTTCTCCACATCAATGTGTTGGAGATGAGGGCTGTACTGCTATCCCTACAAGCCTTACACAAGTTTCTTCCTCAGGGCATCATCGCCATCCACACAGACAACATGTCGGTGGTTTGGTATCTGAACAAACAAGGAGGGACCAGATCATACCCCTTTGCAGAGAGGCCATGAGAGTGTGGAATGGGCTGTAGCTACCAACCGCTTCTTGGTAGCGACCCACATCCCGGAAAGTCAAATATATTGGCAGACAAATTGAGCAGGACAATTCTCTCCTCACGAGTGGTCTCTAAACCACACAGTAGCAGCTCAGGTTTTCAGGAGATGGGGACGCCGTGCGACCTATTTGCAACTCCATTAAACACCAAGTGCCAAAGGTTCTTCTCCTTGATCCCACATCAGGAGTACCAGCCATGGATGCTCTAGCACAACCTTGGCCAACAGGGCTACTTTATGGCTTTCCTCCAATTCCGCTTCTTCCCAGAGTTATTCAAAAGCCTCTCAACTGGGGTCTTCAATGATTCTGATTGCCCCGTACTGGCCTCGTCAGGTATGGTTTCCCTACCTGAAGAAGCATGCAGTGGACGATCCGTGGACTTTATACCTGATTCCGGACTTGCTAATCCATCAGTCGGGACTTCGACATCAGTCCCTTCAATCTTTGAAATTGACAGCTTGGCTCCTCCACTTCCGACTTTAGTTAGAAGGCACACTCTAGACCCGGAAGTTGTTCACATTTTATCTTCGGCCCACAAACCCACCACTAACAAATTGTACTTTAGTAAGTGGAAGAGGTTTGCTATCTGGGCTCAACTCAAGGGCTTAGACCCTATCACTGCCCCTGTCCCAGAGGTCTTAAAATTTTTAACATCCTTGTTTAATCAGGGATCTTCTGTCTCAACTATTAAAGTCCAACTAGCGGCTATCTCTAAATTCCACGAATCCATGGATCCTCCTTTGATGAGCAGTAGACTATGCAAAACTTTCATTAAAGGTGCGAGCCTATTAAGACCACCAATTTTTCATCCTGCACCTCCGTGGGATCTTGATTTGGTGCACAGATTAACATCTCCCCGCTCGAACCGGCTGCTACATGCAGTTAAAATACCTGTCTTGGAAAACTGCCTTCTTAGTTGCAATTACGGCAAGAAGAGTTTGGAGCTTCAAGCCCTGTCTATTAAGCCACCGTACTTGATTTTCCACAAGGATAGAGTATCACTTAGGCCTAATCCATCCTTTGTCCCAAAGGTCTGTTCTAGTTTCTGCCTCCAACAATCTCTAGAGCTACCGTTTTCTTCCCAAAATTCTCCAATGAAGCAGAATACACTCTTCATAAATTGGATGTTCACAGGCAGTTACGCTTCTATTTAGACAGGACTCAGCAACTTCAGAAGTCAGACCAGTTGTTTGTGTCCTTCTCAGATAATAAACTGGGCCAAACCATCACAAAAGCTACTATCTCAAAATGGATCAGAGATTGCATAACTCAGACTTATTCTTCTTCGAATAAGCAACTTACAACATCTATCAAAGCTCATTCTACCAGAGCTATGGCTACTTCTATAGCTTTTCATTCCAAGCTCGCTATATCGGAAATCTGTGCTGCGGCTACTTGGTCCAATCCGCACATTTTCATTTCACACTACAAATTGGATGTGGCATCTAGAGGACGAGCTTCATTTGGTTCCACGGTACTCAGGAGTATTTTCCAGTGAGCCACCCAGGATTCAGGTGCTAGGACGCTGTCCCATCATTCAGAATGTAGGCGAGATAGGATCACATAACATCTTTTAGTTATGTACTCACCATAACTTCAGATGTTTGGGATCCATCTCGCCTACATTCCTAATACCCACCCTCCTTCCCCCTGCCTTGGAGATCAGAAGAGATTGAACGGTTTTGAGTTCTACTGTTTTATCTTGTTTCATCTGACGATGTTATATAAGCAGGGTGTGCATGTGTGCATGTATGCGGACAAACTAGATCTGGGGGACTGGTAGTGGTGCATCCTGGGATATGGTAAGCTCAGCCAGTTAGAGACTTCGCTCTTTGGCATAAGCGTGCCGAGTCGGAGCCGAGGGATCGGCTCCGAACCCATCATTCAGAATGTAGGCGAGATGGATCCCAAACATCTGAAGTTATGGTGAGTACATAACTAAAATTTTTTTCGCACCCTTTACTCAGGCAGTTCCTCAGAGGAATCAAGAATGTAAAACCTCCAAGGAAACCACCATTACCAGCTTGGGATTTGAACTTTGTGCTAGAAAAATTGACACTATCACCCTTTGAACCAGCAGCAACAGCAGACCTACAACACCTGTCATGGAAAACTGCTTTCCTACTGGCAATTACTTCAGCAAGGAGGGTTTCAGAACTACAGGCCTTAATGGCAGTACAACCCTTCCTAATTTTCCACCAAGATAGTGTCCATGAGGACTAATCCTACATTTATGCCCAAGGTGGTATCCAGAGTGTCTTTAAACCAGGCAATCCACCTACCTACCTTCTTTCCCAACCCACAAAACAGAGGGGAAAGAATACTGCATACCTTGGATGTACATAGACAGCTACGCTACTACTTGGACAGAACAAAAAATAGCAGAAAGACTGACCAACTTTTTGTAGCCTATGCAACAGGAAGGGAAGGAAAAGCTATTTCCAAACAGACAATCTCCAAATGGATAGGAAATTGCATACGATTCTGTTACTCCTTCCATGGAAAACCAATTCCACAGAACATAAGACCTCATTCTACAAGGGCAACAGCCACTACCACATCCTTCTTACGAGGAGTGGCAACCAAAGACATTATTGAGGCGGCTACTTGGACCTCCGTGCATACATTTGCCAAGCATTATAATTTGCCTCTATATTCCAGATCCCGAGCAGGGTTTGCCACTGCTGTACTGCAAGGGATCCTAAACACACCATAATCTACTTTTATCCTCCTAGGCTAGTTGGCTATGGTATTCTACCCAGTTGTTATGACTGCAGATGCATCCATGAAGGACATAGTACAGTTTTGTACCTACCATAAATGTAGATGTCCGAACTGGATAGCATCTGCAGTCAGGATTACCCTCCCTCCTTCCCTCTGTGGTACTCCTAGGGTGTTTACCCTCCTAATAGCTAGCTGTTGGGGAGTCTTTATGGTGGATTTGTTTGTATATATGTACATACATGCTTATTGCTGTGTTTACCTCTATCTATTTGGAAACATTGGCATCTATCCAAATTTTAGCCTGCAAGAGGGCTTCTGGCATCTGGGGCAAGAAACACTGAGGAAAATGGCGTCGGCTGATGCTTTTATACCCGAAGACCAGCAGAGATGACATCGGGTGGAGTGCGACATCAGCCGAAGCCGGACCCGGACTTTGGAATCCGGCCGACTGAAGGGCTGCCTGACGACAGGACAACCCAGTTGTTATGACTGCAGATGCTATCCAGTTTGGACATCTACATTTATGGTAGGTACAAAACTGTACTTTGTGTACACTTACATAAATGTAGATGTTCGAGTGTATTCACTGTTGCAGTCCTGGTTACCTACCCTCAAGAAAAACTTATGTAATGGTGTCGGCTGCATGTTTTTCTACCCCTGACGACCCAACGTCATGGATGAAGGGACAGCAACCAAAGAAGGACCCCCAAGTCTTTGTTAATCAGGCCGACTGAGGGCAACCTACCAGCAGATTACCTAACTGTAATGACTGCAACAGGGAATACACTCTAACATCTACATTTATGGTAAGTGTACACAACTGTACTTTCTGTACATACCTTCAGCAAGCATTACCATTTGTCAGTTTGTTCTAAATCCAGGGCTGGCTTTGCCACTGCAGTCTTGCAGGGCCTTGTAGCTGGTCCTAATGCTATCTAATTACCTCCTCCCATCCTTAGCTTTGGGAATCTACCCAAATGTCATGACTGCAGCAGTGAAACACGAACATAGTACAGTTGTGTTCACTTACCTAAATGTAGATGTTCAAGTGTATTTACTGTTGCAGTCCTGGTTACCCTCCCTTCAGCCCCCTGACTTCTATTGACTACATCTCTATTCTTATTTACTATGCTTAAAGCTTTTTGGTGTATTTGCTTTTTTGTTGGAGGTGTAACCTTGTATATAATTGCTTTCCATTATAAGGGCACCTGATATTTGGGGCAAGAAAAACTGATGTAATGGCGTCGGCTGCATCCTTTATACCCCTGCCTACCTGACATGGAAGATGAGACCGCAACCAACGCAGGACCAAAGACTTTGATTATCAAGCTGACTGAGGGCTACTGCAAGCAGATGACCCAAATGTGATGACTGCAACAGTGAATACACTAACATCTACATTTATGGTAAGTGTACACAACTGTACTTTTTGTGCCTTGTTCAACACCTGAACTACGTCGTCGGGCAATTTTTGTAGCTAAATAAGTTTGCTCTCTATCTCCATACTGCGACATGGTGTCGGTAAGCCATCCTACTACCGATCTTCCCGAGAAACGTAAGGATAAAGACAGACCGCATAGGTCCAAAACCGCCGATGATGCTGTGGTTAAGCTAGTCGCCAGTCCCACCGGTACTCAGTCAGGCACTTTCACAGCCCGATACCCGCTTCTTCAGATTCACAGGCCTTTACAGAGACCCATTCGGAGTTCAGTATGCTGTGAGATGCTTCTTCGACTATGGAACCTGCGGATGTCTCTACCTTGGATGAGTCTGGAGCCGCTGTGCAGGCACAGGCTTCTGAGGGTGTATTCAGGCCTACCGATTTTCATATTAAACTGACTACTTCGTTTCAAGCCAAAAATACTGAATTTCTCAGACCTAAAGTTTGCACTACGCCTAGGACACCGACCAAAGCGCATTCTCAGGCCCACAGGCCTCAAAAACAAATTATTAGAATGGCTGAAGACCCCTGTTACCTTTAATTAGGGGGAAGCCAGCCTTCCCCCTCCGAGAGACCTAGAACTGATTCTCCTTCAGATTCTTCTGATCAGGAATCTGATATCTCTGTTCCGTCGGACTACCAGGACATACCCTTATCTACCTATGAGGATTCTGATGCAGAGGATTCCATTCGCTCTGCTTCCCCTCCAGAAGACTTTTTTTTTTTGGTGAAACCCTTCATACCCTTAGGGAGCATTTCCTCTGGGAAAGCCAGGACTACTCGGTCCAAAAAGAGACTCAGGGAATTTCTTTACCTGCCTCAACACAGGCCTGTAGCTATCCCTACTGTTCTGGAGATTGTAGATGTTTTCTTGGAATCCCGCCTTACCCCGGATACTTTGCCTCCAGTTCCCAGGAAACATGACCGGTACTATAGAGTACCTGACTCTCAAATTCCTTTTCAAGAATCCTACTGTGGATCCAGAGACCATTTCCCAAGGTCCAAAAGGCATTAAGGCTACTACTGCCAAGAATCCTACCCCTTCTGACAGGGATTCTAGGGCTTTAGACAGATGGGGTAAGAAGGTATACACCTCTGCTATACTGGCCGTTAGAGCTTTAAATTGCCAGTTTCACATGTTAAAGTATCAGCAACATCTTATTGGGCTAATTAAACAAAGTGATTATTCCTAACTGTGCAGGACACACAAATTTACAAGAGTTAATGCATTCTGCTGACCAAGTTGGTAAACATACTTTTGCAGTGTGGTTTTGATGCTTTAGAAGCATCTTGTAGGGCTGTTGTCACTGGGTCTATTCTTAGAAGGCATGCTTGGCTTAAGGAACAAAACTTGCCAGATCATGTGAAAGCAAAATTACTGGATGCACCCTTAAACCAAGAGCGCCTATTTGGCAATAAAGCAGAAGTTGTTCCCAGAAGGATGGAGGAGAAAGCTAAATCTATGCAAACTGTTTAATATTTCTTACAAGTACATCCACCTAGATTCAGTAGGCATTGGCCTTCAAAGAACTGGTCCTTTCCAGTCCTCTGTCCGAACCCAGGGGCAGCAGACCCCCAAGACTTTAGTCTCAGGTTATGCACAGATCTAAGCAGTGGGGTGCTCCCACGTCCAAAACAGGGAGTAGTAAGCCACCCCCCCCCCCCCATGGTAAACTTGCACAATGACTTATCCTCAACTCCCCCAAGCCTTGCTCAAATACTTGCACCTTTAGGAGGAAAACTCGCCCTGCATGCAAAAAACTGGAAATACATTACCCAAGACAAATGGGTTTTAAACATTGTTTCCCTAGGATACAGATTCCACTTCCATTCTATCCCAACCCTAAGTGGATGGCCAGACCTACCCCCAAACCAGTGGGCGGAGGCCCAAAAGCAAGTACTTGCTCTCCTCACCATCAAGGCTATTCAACCTTTCCCAGCAGAACAAAGGGGACCAGGATTTTATTCAAGACTGTTCCTGGTTCCCAGAAAGGAAAACTCCTGGCGTCCTATCCTGGATTTATCTATTCTCAACACCTTTCTGTTGGTTCCAAAATTCAAAATACTAACTCTCCAACAGTTGCTTTCTATGCTAGTCAAGGATGCCTGGCTGGCAACCCTAGACTTAAAAGAAGCTTACCTGCATATCCCCATAAGGGAATCTTGCAGGAAGTAACTTCGCTTCAGGGCAGGCTATATGCACTATCAGTTCTCTGCACTTAACTTTGTGAATACCCTGGGCGCAGTAGATAAGCCCAAAGTGCCTAGCTCCAGCCATTGCTTTTTGCAGGCAGAGAAGTATTCAGATTTACCCATACTTGGATGATTGCCTGATTCAGGTGGAAAGTAAAGACTTGCTACTATAGCACCTGGTATTTGTAAAGAGACTTAACTTCACTGGGGTACACCATCAACGAAAAGAAATCACACCTAGTACCCTGCCAACTGATTGTATTCCTGGGAGCAAGCTTGAACACAACTTCTCAGATGGCATTCCTCACTCCAGAGAAACAAATTTATTTGACAACTTACTTTAACCTACTGGCCACAAAACCAGCTGACTGCAAGGAAAATACTGCAAGCTCTGGGGTTCATGGCATCTTGCATTCTGTTGATTCCATATGCAAGACTGCATATGAGGAAACTTCAGTGGTATCTAAAAAGTCTATGGTGTCAACATTCTCATGACCTGGAAACAGTAATTCCTATCATTCCATGTCTAAGGGCAGAGTTCTTTTGGTGAGCAGAGGCCTGCAACTACAACAAGGGACTCTATTTCACTCTACCCCTGCCGCCCAAACCCTAACAGACTCATCAGACTATGCATGGGGGCAGTGAATTCAGGGCAAATGGAACCCAACGCAGATGCACCTGCATATCGGTCAAAAAAGAAATGTTAGCTGTACAGAATGATCTGCCTTCAAAGGCCTTATTTTTCCAGGGCAACTATTGGTAAAGACAGACAACACCACAGATGTTCTTTGTGTTTCACTGTTGCAGTCATCACATTTGGGGTAATCTGCTTGCAGGTTACCCTCAGTCGGCCTAAGTCCTGGGTCAGTTGCCGTCCCCTCTTCCATGACGTCAGGGGTAGAAAACATGCAGCCGACTCCATTACATCAGTCTTTCTTGCCGTGCGGTGCCCAAAGCAAGTGCCGGTCATCCGAATCCTGAAATTTTCGTTTTCGTTTCTGAGTTTCAGAACTGAAGTCTTCAACTTAAAGCTAAGTACTCCGTTGGGGAAACTTTCTTTCTCCTTAGCGATGTCAGTAAAAGTTAATTGCATTACTTGTGGAAAGCAAATACCTCAAAGATTTTAATTTGTACTGTATTCCTTGCCGAGGCTCTGACCACGACGTACCTTGCTGTCGGTTTTGTGCTTTATTTAATCAGCGCACTATCCGTCGTTGGTACATTTTTGCCTCTAAATATTTCAGTTCTCGGTTTAATTATCCAGAAATGACATCTGTTAGCCATCAGACTACTGGAATTCTTAAAAAACACAAAGACAGGCCATCGAGGTCCAAAACTGCCGACAATGCTTCTAAGCCAGTCGCCAGTTCGCCAGTACTCAGTGAGGTGCTTTCGCAACCCTTGATATCTGCTACTTCTGACTCGCAGGCCTCTATTGAGACCCATTCGGAGTCCGGTTTGCTGCGAGATGCTTCACCTATGGAACCCGCGGATGTCTCTACCTTACATAGGTCCGGAGCCGCTGGGCAAGCACCGGCTTTTGAGGGTGTATTCAGGCCTACAGACTTGCATATTAAACAGACTCCACCTTCTATACTAAGGCCTAAATCTCGATCTATGTCTAAACCGACGCCCAGGAACATGTTCAGGCCCCTATGCCTAAAAATTCTTCCATTGACCTGGATTTGTCCATACCTACTTATGAGGATTCTGATGCAGAGGATTCTATTCCCTCTGCTTCCCCCCTGAGGACTTTTCTTTTGGGGAAACTTTACATACCTTAAGGGAGCAGTTCCACTGGGAAAGTCAGGAATTTTCTGAATCTAAAAAGAGGCTTCGGGATTTCCTTCTACCTCAGCATAGACCTTTGGCTATACCTCCTGTACTAGACATTGTGTTGTTTGAATCCATTATGGCCCCGGATTCCCTGCCTCTGGCTCCTAGTAAACCTGACTTACTACAGGGTTCCCGAGTCCCACAAGTTCCTTTTCAACAATCCTGTTGCGGATCCAGAAACCATTTCTCAGGGGCCCAAGGGCATTAAGACTTCTACTGCTAAAACTCCTACCCCTACTGATAGAGGCTCCAGGGCAGTGGATACATGGGGTAAAAAGGTTTATACTTCTGCAATCAGGGCTTTATACTGCCAATTTCATATGCTAAAATGTCAACAGCATATTATGGAACTGCTTAAACAGAAAATGATTCATGACTGTGTGGAAAATAAAGAATTACAGGATTTAATGCATTCTGCCAAACAAGTTGGAAAACATACTTTGCAATGTGGTTTTGATTCATTAGAGGCCTCTTTCGGGGCTGCTGCTGTTGGGTCTGTGCTCAGAAGGCATGCTTGGCCTAAGGAGCAATCTTTGCCTGATCATGTTAAAGCTAAATTGTTGGATGCTCCTTTAAATCAGGGCCACCTGTTTGGCAACAAGGCTGAGGAAGTTCTTAAAAAGATGGAAGATAAAGCTAAATCTATGCAAACTCTTAAAGATTTTTTACAAGTTCAGCCTCCTAGATTTAGTAGGCACTGGCCCTCTAAGAATTGGTCCTTTCCAGCTCCTTCCAAGTCTTCTCAAGCCAAACCGAGACGCAGGAAAAACCCCAGGTTTCAGTCCCAGGGGACTCGCAGAACTAAGCAGTGGGGGGCCTCCACTTCCAAGTCTGGGAATAGTAAGACTCCCCCCTATGGTAAACTCTGTGACTTCCTTTTAAAATTTCCAAGCACTTACCAACTGACTGCCCCTTTGCGGGGAAAGCTTGCTCTTCATGCAAAGAATTGGGAACTCATTACCCAGGACAAATGGGTTTTAAATAGTGTCACAGGGATACAGATTTCACTTCCACACGTTGCCATCATCAAGTGGGTGGCCAGACCTACCCCCAAAAAAGTGGGCAGAGGCCCAGAAACAAGTACTTTCAAGCATTGGGGCTATTCACCTGGTACCAGAAGAGAAAAAGGGGCAAGGTTTCTACTTGAGACTTTTCCTGGTACCCAGTAAAGACAATTCATGGCGTCCTATCTTGGACCTGTCTACTCTAAGCACCTTTTTGGTGATTCCAAAATTCAAGATGCTGACTCTTCACCAGTTACTTCCTATGCTAGGCAAAGATGCCTGTTTGGCAACACTAGATTTAAAAGAAGCATACCTGCACATCCCAATCAAGGAATCTTGCAGAAGATACCTACGCTTCAAAGCAGGCTACATGCACCATCAGATGTTCGTGTTACACTGCTGCAGTCATTACACTTGGGTTATCCTGCCGTCAGGCGGTCCTGCAGTCGGCCAGAGTTCCAAAGTCTTGGTCCGGCGTCGGTTGCTGTCGCCTCCTCCCTGACGTCAGTGCGACAGGAGTATACAAGATGCAGCCAACGCCATTTTCTTCAGTCTTTCTTGCCGTGTGGTGCCCGAAGCAGAAGCAGTTTGCAAGTGCCGGTCGGCCGACTCCTGAGATTTTCATTCCGAATCCAGAACCGAAGTCTTCTAAAAAAGCTAAGTACCCGTTGAAACTTTTCTTGCCTCAGACCGATGTCAGTAAAAGTTAATAACTGTATTTCTTGTGGGAAGCAAATACCTCATAAGGATTTCCACTCCTATTGTATTCCATGCCTAGGCCCCGAGGCCCTGACCACGACGTCACTGGTTGTCGGTTTTGTGCTAAGTTTAACAAGCGCACTATTAAACGTCTGATTTTGCCCGACATTATTTTGGTAGAAAATTCAATTACACCATGCCGTCGGAAATTCCGACTACCGCAATGCATAAAAAGGACAAGGACAGGCATCCGAGGCCCAAAACTGACTAGGCCTCTTCTAGGCCGGTTGCCGGTTCTCCGGTTTTCAGTGAGGCGCCTACGCAGCCCCTGAAGACCACTTCCACAGAGCCACAGACTGCATCCGACTCCCACGTAGAGTTGGCTGGGCCTTCGGACGCACTAGGCCTTCAGCGTACCGATCCTAAACCTACAGAGGGAATTGGAGTAGCTGAGCAATCCACAGTTAGAGGGTGTTTTCAGACCTACCCAGTTAACCATTAAACCCTCTTAAGTCTAAGCCCCCCTTAAAAGCAAAGAAACACACAACTCTCTCCAGGACAGGCTTCCATGCCTAAGAAACAAGTGCTAAAAATGGCCGAGGACTTAATCACCCTGATCAGGGGGTCCCATCCCCCTCCTGATAAAAGGCCCAGACAGGATGCAGACTATGAATCTTCTGACCAGGTGTCTATTTCCTCTGACTCTTCCTCTGACCTAGGATATTCTTTACCCCCTTATGAGGATTCTGATGCTGAGGAATCGATTCCATCAGCCTCTCTGCCTGAGGATTACTCCTTTGGGGAGACCTTACATACCATGAAGGAGCATTTCCATTGGGAAGGTCAGGGTTACTCAGAATCCAAGAAAAGGCTCAGACTTCCTTTTATTGCCTCAAGACAGACCCCTTGCTATCCCGCCAGTTTTAGACATTGGATGATATGTACACTGAATCCAGTTTGAACCATGACTCCTTACCCCCAGCCCCAGTTAAACCTGATAGATATTAGAGAGTCCCTGACTCTCACAAATTTCTGTACAAAAGCCCTGTTGCTGACCCTGAAACTGTTTCTCCCCAAAGGGATTAAGGCCTCATCAGCATAAAGCTCAGTTCCCTCTGACAGAGATTCCAGAGCTTTAGACAGATGGGAAAAGAAAGTATATACGTTTGCAACTTTAGCAATGAGAGCCTTGAATTGCCAGTTTCACATGCTAAAATATCAGCAATTTTTGATGTCTCAGTTGAAACAATAGATGCTTCCAGATTCAGATCCTCCTAACTTAAAAGAAATGCAGGATTTATTGCGTGCTGCTGAACAAGTGGGAAAACATACTTTGCAATGTGGGTTTGACTCCTTAGAGGCCTCCTGTAGAGCAGCAGTTACAGGCTCCGTCATTAGAAGGCATGCTTGGTTAAAAGAACATACGTTACCAGATCATGTTAAGGTCAAATTATCGGATGCACCTTTGCAGTGGGATGTGCTGTTTGGAGTTAAGGCAGAGGAGGTATTAAAGAAGATGGAGGATAAGGCAAAACCTATGCAAACGGTGAAATATTTCTTACAGGTTCAGCCTCCTCATTTTAGCAGAAATTGGCCAACAAAGAATTGGTCCTTTCCAGTCACAGACCTCAAAGGGGCAGATACAGACGTCCAAGAGGTAGAGGACAGACACAAGGCCCTTACAGGCCTCGACAATGGGGCACACCAGGCCAGGAAGGAGAAGACAGGCCTCGACCTTATAAAAAACAGCCTCAATGACTTTCCACTACAGCTGCCAAACAGTTCTCTCTTGGCAGCCCCTTAGGAGGAAAACTGGCACTTTTCTATCACAACTGGCATTGCATCACCAAAGACAAATGGGTTCTCAACATTGTATCTCAAGGTTACAGGCTATGTTTTCACACCCTACCAAGGCTAAAAGGAATGCCAAATCTGCCACCAAATCAATGGGCAGAGGCTCAAAAACAAATTACAGCACTCATGGACATGAGAGCTATTCAAAAGGTACCACCACAGGGACAAGTTCCAGAAAGGACAAAGCCTGGAGACCCGTTCTGGACCTTTCTACACTAAACACTTACCTGGATGTACTGAAATTCAAGATGTTGACACTACAGCAGCTTCTTCCCATGCTGGGCAAGAAAGCTTGGCTCATGACGTTGGACCTCAGAGGCATACCTGCATGTCCCTATCGGATAAAACTGCAGAAGATACCTCAGATTTCTAGCTGGTTCAATGCACTATCAATTCTCTGCACTGCCCTTTGGCTTATCTACTGCGCCCAGGGTCTTCACAAAGTGCCTGGCACCAGTAATTGCATTTTGCAGGCAAAAAGGAATTCAAATTTATCCATACCTGGACAACTGCCTGGTTCAAGCAGAGAGCAAGGACATTCTACTAAAGCATCTGGCGTACGTAAAGAAGTTAAGTTGCCTGGGGTACACAGTAAATGAAAATAAATCAAAACTAGTGCCCTCAGGTGATAATCCTGGGTGCCAGCTTGAACACAACGGCCCAGATGGCTTACCTCATGCCAGACAAGCAAGGACAACTGACTCGGTATTTTCAATTAATGGCAACAAAGACCGAACTCCCTGCAAGAAAAATTCTGCAGTCTTGGGCTACATGGCATCTTGCATACTAATTCCGTATGCCAGACTGCATATGAGGAAACTACAATGGTACCTAAAGAGCGTATGGTCTCAACACTGTCATAGTTTGGAATACCACTAATTACTTGCCTACAACAGGAGTTTCGATGGTGGGCACAAGCTTGTCACCTCAACAAGGGACAGCCTTTCACTCAACCCACAGCCAGGCAGACACTAACAGATGCATCAGATTACGCCTGGGGAGCACACATGGCAGGAAAATGTATCCAGGGCAAGTGGCCCACAGAGCAGACACATCTCCACATCAATCAAAAAGAGATGCTAGCTGTACAAAATGCTTTCATAGTTTTCAAGGACCTACTGCATCCAGGACAATTACTACTAAAGACAGACAACCTCACAGTTATGTGGTACATAAGCAAGGGGGTACACTCTCCTACCCCCTCTGCAGACAAGCCATGACCTTGTGGAACACAGCTCTAAAGTACCAAGTTCATCTGCAAGCACAATTCCTGCCAAGAGAGAAAAACACACTGGCAGGCGATCTAAGCAGAAACATTATGGACCCACACGAATGGTAACTGAATCCACAAATATTCAGAATGATAACACAAAAGTGGTGGAGCCCGGACATCTGTTTGCTTCCCCAAAGAACTGCCAATTGCAGAAATTCTGCACAAGGAGCTACCATCCACAAGCATGGAAAGTGGATGCTCCCTCATTCAGCTGGAAAAAACTACAAGTATACGCTTTCCCTCCTTTACCTCTCCTCCCAAAGGTACTCATAAAAGCCAGGCAAGAAGAGCCAAAAATAATACTGATTGCACCAGACTGGCCACGCCAGCACTGGTACCCAATCTTAAAGAACTTATCACAAGAGCCACCGTCAATTTTGCCTCAAATCCCAGAGTTGCTGACACAGCACAACAATCAGATACTTCAGTCAGCTAAAGACCTTTAAATGTAGCTGCATGGAAAATTCCCTAGTCAAGCAAGCAGTGCCTCTCTCCAAAGCTGTTATGGATGTCATTCTGGAGGCCAGAAGGCCTAGCACCAGGAAAGCCTATTCGGATAAGTGGAAGAGATTCTTTGCCTGGAACCAAGTGCACAGCCTTGACCCTCTTGTCCCAAACATTCCTCAGATACTGCAGTACTTAACTGAGATGCTGGACAAGGGCCTCTTTTTCATCCAAGATCCACACCTCCGCTATCTCTGCTCATTACAACATGGATCAACCAATTTTTTCTAATCCTTTGCTCAAACAATACCTCAGAGGGGCTAAAAACATAAGACCGCCCAGTAGAGCACCTACACCAACTTGAGACCTCAACTTTGTTTTGGAAAAATTAACTCTACCTCCTTTTGAGCCAGCTAACACAGCAGAAATAAAACACATCTCTTGAAAACTGCTCTGCTACTGGCAATTACATCAGCACAAAGAGTTTCAGAATTACAGGCACTAATGGCAGTGAAACCTTTCCTCATCTTCCACCAGGACAGCAGTGGAACCTTTCCTCATCTTCCACCAGGACAGGGTGTTTAAGAACTAACCCTATGTTTATGCCAAAGGTGGTATCAAGTGTGGCTCTGAACCAAACTATTCACTTGCTAACTTTTTATCCAAAACCACAGAACAAAGGGGAGAAACTGCTACATTCTTTGGACATTCACAGACCGTTACGCTTCTACTTGGACAAAACCAAAGCTTTCAGAAAATCTGAGCAATTATTGGTAGCACACGCTGCAGGAGCACAGGGAAAAGCCATTTCAAAGCAGACTATTTCAAAATGGATAGGACACTGTATACATTTCTGCTATACCCACCATGGGAAACCTGTACCTAGCAGCATTAGATCTCACTCCA
The DNA here is from genome assembly GCF_019279795.1 of Protopterus annectens. Taxonomy (NCBI): domain Eukaryota; kingdom Metazoa; phylum Chordata; order Ceratodontiformes; family Protopteridae; genus Protopterus; species Protopterus annectens. The sequence continues at coordinate 804,525,672 of NC_056748.1, forward strand.
CCAGGGCAACAGCCACTTCAACTGCCTACCTCAGAGGAGTACCAAGGATATTTTGGAAGCAGCAACATTGAGTTCTGTGCATACCTTCACCAAACATTACCATTTGTTTTTAATACTCCAAATCCAGAGCTGGCTTTGCCGCTGCTGTACTGCAGGGCCTTATAGCCACCCCTAATTCCTTATAGATCCAGCCTTCCTACCTCAGCTTTGGGTTTCCACCCAAGTGTAATGACCGCAGCAGTGTAACACGATGAACATAGTACAGTTTTGTACTTACCATAAATGTAGATGTTCAAGTGTAAACACTGCTGCAGTCCAGGTTACCCTCCCTCCTTCCCCTCTTACGTTCTGGTACTTAACTAGATCATCTACCCTTTATTACCTATGGGGGAGTATTTGCTGGTAACTAAAATGGTAGTTTGCTTTTCTTTGTATATTTTACTAGCAATTTGAATTGCCTACCTATTTATGGGAACCTGACATCTGGGGCAAGAAAAACTGAAGAAAATGGCATCGGCTGCATCTTGTATACCCCTGTCGCACTGACGTCAGGGAGGAGGTGACCGCAACAGACGCCGGACCAGGACTTTGGAACTCAGGCCAACTGGGGAACTGCCTGATGGCAGGATAACCCAAGTGTAATGACTGCAGCAGTGTTTACACTCAAACATCTACATTTATGGTAGGTACAAAACTGTACTTTTGACAAGTGGCTCAGTTTCTTCAGAAATTCCTGTCACAAAGGAGCAAAAGCTTACACCTTCCTTTTCCTGCCTCACTCACTTTGGACAGGAGTGACTTATTGTGCATATCACAGGGTTTAGTTCAGGCTCTTGACCATTCCAATTTGTTTCTGGTGAAAGATTCTTCCATTTTCTAAACAAGATTGTGAGCCACAAAATGAGTGAAGGGACAAATTGCTAGTCTCCCCAGATTTCTGATTGAGATTCTAAGTGTGGCTTTAATCAGTTTATTTGAAGGATTCTGATTTCCATAATGAATGTTTCAGTGGGAACATATTGATATTCCACAGTCACTGAGGAAGTATTAGTTGTCCAAAACCTTCCCCAGTTTTCTCCTGATGTTCATCGTGCATACAGCTGCAGTCCTAACAGATGGGTTATCCTGCCGTCAGGCGGGTCTTCGGTCGGCCGAATTCCAAAGTCTAGGTCCGGCGTCAGTTGTCGTCGCTTCTTCCCTGACGTCAGTGCGGCAGGGGTATGAAAGAGGCAGCCGATGCCATTTTCTTCAGTCTTTCTTGCCGTGCAGTGCCCGAAGCAGAAGCAGTTCGCAAGTGCCAGTCGGCCAGCTCCTGAGATTTACGAAAGTATTTCAGCCGAAAGCTTCTTGAAAGCTAAGTACCCCGTTGGGGAAACTTTTCTTGCCTCAGACCGATGTCAGACAAAGTTAATTGCATTTCATGTGGGAAGCAAATACCACATAAGGATTTCCACTCTTTCTGTATACCTTGCTTAGGCCCAGACCACGACGTCTCGGCCTGCCGTTTTTGTGCTAGATTCAAGAAGCGCACTATTAAGCGTCGGGCGGAGTTCGCCCTTCACTTCTTTGGCAAAAAATTTAATTATATTATGTCGTCTTATACTACGACTCCAGTTTTGAGCAAAAAACGCAAAGATAAGGACCGACATACGAGGTCCGCACCACCTACTGAAACCACGTTAAGGCAGACTACCGGTTCTCCGGTACTCAGCGAGGCACCTACGCAGCCCCTGAGTACCGATGACAATGCATTACCGGTGTCTTCAGTACCAGAGTTCACAGGCTCCTTGGCCCCCATTCCTACTACAGATCCCGACGCCACTCCTGGCGGGGAAACTCAGAATTTAGACAGGCCTTCCATTTCTCAAGGGGTCTTCAGGCCTTCCTCCTTCTCCATTAAAGCCTTCACTAAATCTAAAGCAGCCATGAAAACCAAAAAACAGGTTCCTCAGACCCCCTCTCAAGGCACCATGCCTAAAAAACAGATGCTTAAAATGGCTGAGGATTTGATTACTCTCATCAGGGGTTCTCAACCCCCCTCTGACAAAAGACCCAGATTAGAGGAAGACTACCCTTCCTCAGATCAAGCTTTCATTACCTCAGAACTATCTGAGGACCAGGATTATGCCTATTCTCCATTCGAATCCTCTGATGCAGAGGAGTCTATTCCCTCTGCCCCTGAGGACTTCTCTTTTGGGGAAACCCTGCATACATTGAGGGAACACTTTCACTGTGAAGGCCAAGATTACTCTGATTCCAAGAAAAGGCTCAGGGAATTTCTTCTGCTCCCCCAGCATAGGCCTCTGGCTATCCCTCCTGTTTTAGATACATTGGATGATGTGTACACAGAAGCCAGCCTTAATCCTGATTCTTTGCCTCCAGTTCTTGTTAAACCAGACTGGTATTACCGGGTTCCTGATTCTCACCAGTTCCTATATAAAAGCCATACTGCTGAACCAGAAACAATTTCACATGGTCCCAAGGGAATTAAGGCCTCTACTGCTAAAAATCCATTACCTTCAGAGGGAGATTCGAGAGCTTTAGAAAGGTGGGGGGAAAAGGTGTACACCTCGGCCACTTTAACCATGAGGGCTTTAAACTGTCAGTTCCATATGTTAAAGTATCAACCGTTTTTGATATCTCAGCTGAAAAGCAAGATGATACAACCAGAACAACCAGATTTAAGAGTTGCAGGATTTGTTGCATGGTGCAGAGCAAGTGGGTAAACATACCTTGCAGTGTGCTTTTGATGCTTTAGAGGCCTCATGTAGAGCTGCTGTTACGGGGTCTGTTATACGTAGGCATGCTTGGCTCAAAGAGCAAACCTTACCAGATCATGTCAAAGCTAAATTATTAGATGCACCTCTTCAAAAAGATGTATTGTTTGGTGTTAAAGCTGAGGAGGTGCTAAAGAAAATGGAAGAAAAAGCGAAATCAATGTAAACAGTGAAAGATTCCCTGCAGGTACAGCCTCCACGTTTCAGCAGAAACTGGCCTTCAAAAAATTGGTCCTTTCCAGCCACGGACAGACCTCAAAGGGGCAGATACAGGTGCCCAAGGGGCAGAGGGCAACCTCAAGGATCTTAGAGCCAGACAGTGGCAAGCACCAGACAGTGGCAAGCACCAACCCCAAGAGGTGGAGAAGATAGATCCGTCTTTTAGAAAACGGACACAATGACTTCCCCCTACACCTGCCAAGCAAAGCTTTAATGGCAGCACCTTTGGGCGGAAAACTGACATTATTCTCAAAAAATTGGGATATTGTTACAAAAGACAAATGGATTCTGGACATTGTAGACAGAGGCTACAGGTTCCACTTTCACACCCTTCCAAAAATGAGAGGCATGCCAAACCTGCCACAAAATCACAGGGCAGAGGCACAAAAACAAGTTTCAGCTCTCATGGACATGAAAGCAATTCAAGAGGTACCTGCAAAAGAACAAGGTCAAGGGTTTTATTCCAGACTATTCCTGGTACTGAGGAAAGACAATGATTGGAGACCTATCTTAGACCTATCCATCCTAAACGCATATCTACAGGTGCCAAAATTCAAGATGCTCACATTACAGCAGCTTCTTCCCATGCTGGGCAAGGAGTCTTGGCTGGTAACATTGGACCTCAAGGAGGCATACCTGCATGTCCCTATCAGACAAGATTGCAGAAGATACCTCAGATTTCTTGCAGGTTCAACCCATTATCAATTCTCTGCATTGCCCTTTGGCTTATCTACTGTGCCCAGAGTGTTTACGAAATGCCTGGCATCAGTAATCGCCTTCTGCAGACTGCAAGGGATACAAATCTACCCATATCTGGACGACTGCCTGATCCAAGCGGACAGCAAGGACATACTACTGCAGCACCTGGCGTTTGTAATAAAACTGTTGAACTTCCTGGGATACACAGTCAACAAAAAGAAATCAAAATTAATACCCTCTCAACAAATAATTTTCCTGGGTGCCAGCTTGGATACAACCACCCAGATGGCCTACCTCACGCCAGGCAAGCAAGGGCAACTGTCTCAATACTTCAGAAAAATGGCAACTTACACCAGGCTAACTGCAAGGAAAATCCTGCAGGCTCTGGGATTCATGGCATCTTGCATCCTACTAATCCCATGTGCAAAGCTGCATATGAGGAAACTTCAATGGTACCTGAAAAACTTATGGTCTCAACACAGCCACAGCTTGGAAACAATTATCCCACTCATTCCATGCCTTCAAAAGGAATTTTTGTGGTGGACTCAAGCTTGCCAAAGAAACACAGGTCTTCCTTTGTGTACCTCAAGCAACTCAAATCATCACAACAGACGCCCCAGACTACGCCTGGGGAGCACACATGACAGATCAGTGCATTCAGGGAAAATGGACCCAAAAAGAGAAGCACCTTCACATCAACCAAAAGGAAATGCTAGCCGTGCAAAAGGCTATTATGACCTTCAAAGACCTACTGCATCCAGGCCAGCTATTGATAAGGACAGAACACCACAGTGATGTGGTACATAAACATACAGGGGGGAACTCATTCATACCCCCTGTGCAGGCAAGCCATGACCCTATGGAGCACAGCACTGGAACTGCAAATTCAACTGCAGGCACAATTCCTGCCAGGGAAGGAAAACACACTGGCAGACAACCTAAGCAGAAATATGACAGATCCACACGAATGGAAGTTGCATCCTCAACTTTTCACAAAGATAACTTGGGCATGGGGACAGCCAGACATAGATCTCTTTGCTACCCACAGAAATTGCCAGTTGAAAAAATTATGTTCAAGGACCTATCATCCACAGGCCTGGAAAGTGGACGCACTTTCCTTCAATTGGGCAACATTGACGGTCTATGCCTTCCCGCCTCTTCCTCTGCTGCCCAAAGTTCTATTAAAAGCCAGAGCAGAGAGGCCGAAAATGATTCTCATCGCTCCAGACTGGCCAAGACAACACTGGTATCGGCTCCTGAGGAGCCTGACACACTCCCCACCATGGATCCTCCCTCTAGTCCCTCTTCTGTTGTCCCAGCACAACTACAAAACCCTTCACAGCCATCTCAAAACTCTAAATCTAGCTGCATGGAGAATTCCTTGATTTCCCATCAGTTTCTTCCCTCCAAGGAGGTGCAAGATGTCATCTTGGAGGCCAGAAGACCTTTTACTAGAAAGGCTTACTCCACCAAATGGAAACAATTTTGTGCCTGGAATCAAGAAAAGGGACAGAATCCTTGGGTAATAAATATACCTCGAATTTTACAGTACCTAGCTGAGATGTTAAACAATGGACTTTCCTTCTCCTCCATCAAGATCCACGCTTCAGCCATTTCTGCACAATACAACACAGATCCTCCATTATTCTCTCACCCTCTCTTAAGGCAGTTCCTCAGAGGGGCAAAGAATTTAAAACCCCCAAGGAAACTACCAGTCCCTGCTTGGGACCTCAACTACGTATTGGAAAAGCTGACCCTTCCTCCCTTCGAGCCAACTTCAACAGAGTTTACAGTACTTGTCCTGGAAAACAGCCTTTCTTCTGGCTATCACCTCAGCACACAGGGTTTCGGAGCTACAGGGCCCTCATGGCTGTGCAACCATTCATCATTTTCCATCAGGACAGAGTTTCCTTACGAACCAATCCTACCTTTATGCCAAAGGTAGTATCCAGTGTAGCTTTGAATCAGACTATCCACTTACCTACCTTCTTTCCTAATCCACAAAACAAAGGGGAAAGACTACTACATTCATTGGACATTCACAGACAACTTCGTTACTACTTGGACAGAACAAAGCCATTCAGGAAATCTGAGCAACTGTGTGTCCTATGCTGTAGGTGCTCAGGGAAAGGCCATTTCCAAACAGACAATTTCAAAATGGATAGCCCACTGCATACGCTTTTGTTGCTCATTTCATGGAAAAACTGCCTGCATGCATCAGATCCCACTCCAGAGCCACAGCTACCTCTGCAGCCTTCCTCAGGGGAGTCCCTACCAAGGACATTTTGGAAGCAGCCACCTGGAGTTCAGTGCACACTTTCTCCAAGCACTATCACCTCCCACTATACTCAAAATCTAGAGCGGGCTTTGCCACAGCAGTCCTGCAGGGCATCCTAGCCCCTTCTAGTTCCACTTAGTGCCTACCACCCTTACTTAGCTTTGGGATTCTACCCATCTGTTAGGACTGCAGCTGTATGCACAATGAACATAGTATGTTAGTGCTCATACAGCTGCAGTCCAGGTTTACCTCCCTCCATCCCCTCTTAGGACAGGCCTTATGACAAACACTTTTCATATAACCTTTTTGGGGTATTCTTTTATGGTGTATTTGCTTGCACTACTGTTTTTGATTTATCAACATTGCATATTTGCATAACATTGATGTTATGTGATCCTATCTCGCCTACATTCTGAATGATGGGTTCGGAGCCGATCCCTCGGCTCCGACTCGGCACGCTTATGCCAAAGAGCGAAGTCTCTTACTGGCTGAGCTTACCATATCCCAGGATGCACCACTACCAGTCCCCCAGATCTCGTTTGCCGCTAACAAGTGAAGACGTGGTCTCGAGCTGGCTGAGTTAAGTAGTGATTATTTCACTAGTTTTTCTGTCAGGATTTTCTTCATTCTCTACAAAAAGCTGTTTTAACAGCTATTCTTGTGTTTTGAGTGTGTTTGACAAAATTCACTTGGTGAATTCTTGTGTTGAGTGTGGACTAGGAGTACCTCTTGTCTGGAAAGGCCTTTCCCGGTCTTTTTATTTGTAGGTGACTTCGGTTCTGTTTCAAATCATTTATATTTCTCTTCTTTAAAGAAATGTGTAAAATGTAGCTTCAAAATGTCCATCACGGACGATCACTCGCTATGTGTGTATTGCTTAGGGGCAAAGCATTTACAGGAATCATGTAGTGTATGTCACGCTTTTTCCTCAAGGGTCCTCCAGGAGAGGAAAAATAAATTAATTCTTAAGGGATTAATTAAACCTTCTTTCGAAGAAGCTTTGGCATCCTCTCCTTCTCCGCCAAAGAAAGGGCGGGCTCCGACCAGTCCGTCGGATCCGATCGCTAAGAAACAAAGGCAGGCCTCTCCTTCGGCTCCAAGGACTTGGAGCCGAGGTCGAACAGTCTGCCTCGATGCCACCAGTATCGACTCCTCTGGCTTCGGAGCCGATAGCTGGGGCATCGAGAGGCGGGTCATCTTCGTCGGCTCCACTGCTCTCGGAGCCGACAAAGGTTGCCCGCTCAGACACTTCCTCCTCGGCGAAGTCCATCTCGCACCGATGGAATCTGGTGTGTGTATTCCTCGGCGCCGATACTCATCGAGTCGCCTCGAGCCGGTCCCCTAGCCCTTTGGGGCCGTTGGAGAGGCCATCTCGACCCGTTCTGTTTCCTCTCGGTCTTCGAGGATGTCAGATTCTGATATAGACAGGGTGCTCCAAAGACTGTTCCAGTCCCCAGTCTTCCAAAATTTGTTTCGGTTCCGACCCAGTTGGCTTCGAGCCGATGACCTTGGCCCACCCCATTGCCATTCCTCCTCCGACTGCTTCGGCTCCGCCGGAGCAGGTGCTGTTGGAGCCGATGGAGATCTCAGGGTCGGCTCCGACCCTTACTCCAACCCGGCCTTCGGGTCCGAGTTTGGTCTGGACGTCTTCGGCTGGGCCCGGGGTGATGTTTGGGACCTATGCTTTCGGTTCCGAGCCTCCCCTCGGTGCTTGCTGCGGGTCTTCCGTCGACTATCACGGCTCGGGACCGGACACTCCCAGGATTCTGGGGTCCGGCTTTCAGAGCCATGAGGAGTGCCTTGGCCAAGTCCTCTTCGCCATCTCCCGGCTTTACCGGCACCTTCCCTAGGTGTGGAGACTGGGTCTTTGGCAGTTCCCCTGTCCGTAGTCAGCGGAGCCCGGGCCTGAGGTTACCCCCAGTGGGCGTTCCCTCCTCCTGAGGGTTCTTCTGAGCTGTCTTCGGAGGAACCCCAAGGAAGAGATCGTGCAAGAGGAAGCACGTGGACTCCCGAGTCTATTACTTCAGACACTGATCTGGATGATGCAGAGGGGTCCCAGTCGTCCTCGGATGATGTCTCCTTTGCAGACATCTTAGAGATCCTCAAACAACGAGGCGGCTGGATATCCAAACCCCCCTCTACTGACGAGTCAGTGCTCCTCAAGGCCTTTGGGGCTCAGCCCTCCGCCTCCTGGGTGTCTCCGCCCTTCGACGAGCTTCTGGATTTAGTTTGTCAAGGCGTGGGAACACCAGATACCGTGGAACCAGTCCCTTCTCGTCCAAATAAATTTTTGTCTGCTCCCCGAGAAGGAGTTCCTTACTAAAGGCGTGGCTGTAGATGCCATGGTGGTGGCATCTGCTACACAACAGGACGTGGCAGAGGCTTCAACGTCCGTCCATCCTCCTAATAAGGAGTCTAGGAGTATGGACAGGTACGGGAAGCGCACCCTGACTTCAGCGGCCTTTACGTTAAGGTCTCTGAATTATTTGGCACATTTTACCAGGCTTCAGAGGGATCTGGTCAAGGAGTTGTCAGATTCCTCTCGGGTAACCTACCTGAGCAGCTGGCCCAGTCGGTTAGCTCTCAGTTGGCTATCCTTATGTCAATTTCTAACTCGTCCATGAGGCTCATTTCCTATGCGGCCGAAGGGGCGGGTAGAGCGGCAGGCACAGGCGTGGCTCTACGGAGACAAGCCTGGCTCCGCTTGTGTCAGTTCATGGAGGCCTTCAAGTCTTCCTTCACGACGCTCCCTTTGATGGGTCCTCCTTGTTTGGACCCAAGGTTAAAGACACCCTTACCCGCTGTGAGCAAGAGGGAAAAACTTTATCTGCCGTAGGTGCCCGTTATTCCACTCCCTTTCGGCCTTACCCCAAGGCTAAAGGAGGGGGGGAAATGTGGTTCCGCAAATCTCGAAAGTTTCTCTCAACAGCAGGAAGATTCCCCTTCCAGAGGCAGAGGACGGGGAAATTTTTCAGGGAGACGCCGTCCCAGAGGCGGCAGAGGGCCCCGCAATTCTGGAGACCGCGAGTCCTTTCGTGGCTCTTCAGCCTCCCACACGTCATGAGGGATTGCCCGGCTGTGCTGCTCCGGAGCCAGTCGGGTGTCGTTTTGCCAAGCACCTAAAAGCCTGGGAGTCTATCACTCAGGACAGATGGGTGCTTCGGATCATTGCCGGAGGTTACACCATCCCATTCACATACTCGCCCCCACCGTCCAAAAGAATCCCGGACCCACCACCCAGTCAAAGGGAAATGGCAGCCGCAGAAGCTTTAAAGCTGCTAGCAAAAGGAGTCATCCAACCGGTCCCCACAGACCAGATCGGATCAGGAAATTACTCCAGGTTCTTTTTAGTGCCAAAAAAGACAGGGGACCTGAGACCAATATTGGATCGCAGCAGACTGAACCAATCCGTCACGAAATCCAAATTCCGAATGGTCACGTTGCAATCCATTCTACCACTGTTGGAGAAGGATGTTTGGATGTGCTCCTTAGACCTCAAGGACGCCTATTATCACATACCGATACATCAGGCGTCCAGGAAGTATCTGCGCTTCAGCCTGGGAGTCAGTCATTACCAATTTTGCTCTGCCCTTTGGCCTCACCACAGCCCCAGGGTGTTCACCAAGTGTTTGGCAGTAGTGACGGCTCACCTGAGAAGTCTTGGATTCCAAGTGTTTCCCTATCTGGACGACTGGCTCCTGACTGCAACCACCAGGCATCTTCTAATGGACAACCTCAAAGCCACCATCTCCCTGGGTGTTACCCTGGTGATTACATTTAATTGTTCAAAGTCTGTCTTGCTGCCCTCTCAACGCATAAGGTTCATAGGAGCAGAGATAGACTCAAGATTGATGCGCGTCTTTCTTCCTGCCGAAAGGATCCAAACCTTACAGGGCCAAGTTCAAGCTCTAATCTCGAGATCCAAAGCCCCAGCCAGGATGGTTCTACAAGTTCTAGGCTCAATGTCTGCCACGGTTCTTTTAGTCCCTCTGGCAAGATTGCACATGAGGATTCTTCAGTGGCTATTGTCAACGCAATGGTCCTTTCAGGATCTTCCCCTCAATCATCTCATCATGATTACGGATATATGCAAAAGGGACCTTCGCTGGTGGCTTCAGACATCCAATTTGGATCAAGGAAACCCCTTTGTTCTCCCCTCTCCAGTGGTTACCCTGACGACAGATGCCTCCCAGATAGGGTGGGGGGGGCATTGTCTGGGCAGGCTAGTTCAGGGCACCTGGCTTCCAGACGAAGCTCTTCTCCACATCAATGTGTTGGAGATGAGGGCTGTACTTCTATCCCTACAAGCCTTACACAAGTTTCTTCCTCAGGGCATCATCGCCATTCACACAGACAACATGTCGGTGGTTTGGTATCTGAACAAACAAGGGGGGACCAGATCATACCCCCTTTGCAGAGAGGCCATGAGAGTGTGGGAATGGGCTGTAGCTACCAACCGCTTCTTGGTAGCGACCCACATCCCGGGAAAGTCAAATATATTAGCAGACAAATTGAGCAGGACAATTCTCTCTCCTCACGAGTGGTCTCTAAACCACACAGTAGCAGCTCAGGTTTTCAGGAGATGGGGGACACCGTGCTGCGACCTATTTGCAACTCCATTAAATACCAAGTGCCAAAGGTTCTTCTCCTTGATCCCACATCAGGGAATACCAGCCATGGATGCTCTAGCACAACCTTGGCCGACAGGGCTACTTTATGCCTTTCCTCCAATTCCGCTTCTTCCCAGAGTTATTCAAAAAGCCTCTCAACTGGGGTCTTCGATGATTCTGATTGCCCCGTACTGGCCTCGTCAGGTATGGTTTCCCTACCTGAAGAAGCATGCAGTGGACGATCCGTGGACTTTAGACCTGATTCCGGACTTGCTAATCCATCAGTCGGGACTTGACATCAGTCCCTTCAATCTTTGAAATTGACAGCTTGGCTCCTCCACTTCCGACTTTAGTTAGAAGGCACACTCTAGACCCGAAGTTGTTCACATTTTATCTTCGCCCACAAACCCACCACTAACAAATTGTACCTTAGTAAGTGGAAGAGGTTTGCTATCTGGGCTCAACTCAAGGGCTTAGACCCTATCACTGCTCCTATCCCAGAGGTCTTAAAATTTTTAACATCCTTGTTTAATCAGGGATCTTCTGTCTCAACTATTAAAGTCCAACTAGCGGCTATCTCTAAATTCCACGAATCCATGGATCCTCCTTTGATGAGCAGCAGACTATGCAAAACTTTCATTAAAGGTGCGAGCCTATTAAGACCACCAATTTTACATCCTGCACGTCGGTGGGATCATGATTTGGTGCTTCGCGCATTAACATCTCCCCGTTTCGAACCGGCTGCTACATGCGAGTTAAAATATCTGTCTTGGAAAACTGCCTTCTTAGTTGCAATTACTTCGGCAAGAAGAGTTTCAGAGCTTCAAGCCCTGTCTATTAAGCCACCGTACTTGATTTTCCACAAGGATAGAGTATCACTTAGGCCTAATCCATCCTTTGTCCCAAAGGTCTGTTCTAGTTTCTGCCTCCAACAATCTCTAGAGCTACCGGTTTTCTTCCCAAAATTCTCCAATGAAGCAGAATACACTCTTCATAAATTGGATGTTCACAGGCAGTTACGCTTCTATTTAGACAGGACTCAGCAACTTCGTAAGTCAGACCAGTTGTTTGTGTCCTTCTCAGATAATAAACTGGGCCAAACCATCACAAAAGCTACTATCTCAAAATGGATCAGAGATTGCATAACTCAGACTTATTCTTCGAATAAGCAACTTACAACATCTATCAAGGCTCATTCTACCAGAGCTATGGCTACTTCTATAGCTTTTCATTCCAAGCTCGCTATATCGGAAATCTGTGCTGCGGCTACTTGGTCCAATCCGCACACTTTCATTTCACACTACAAATTGGATGTGGCATCTAGAGGACGAGCTTCATTTGGTTCCACGGTACTCAGGAGTGTTTTCCAGTGAGCCACCCAGGATTCAGGTGCTAGGGACGCTGTCCCATCATTCAGAATGTAGGCGAGATAGGATCACATAACATCTTTTAGTTATGTACTCACCATAACTTCAGATGTTTGGGATCCATCTCGCCTACATTCCTAATACCCACCCTCCTTCCCCCTGCCTTGGAGATCAGAAGAGATTGAACGGTTTTGAGTTCTACTGTTTTATCTTGTTTCATCTGACGATGTTATATAAGCAGGGTGTGCATGTGTGCATGTATGCGGACAAACTAGATCTGGGGGACTGGTAGTGGTGCATCCTGGGATATGGTAAGCTCAGCCAGTAAGAGACTTCGCGCTCTGGCATAAGCGTGCCGAGTCGGAGCCGAGGGATCGGCTCCGAACCCATCATTCAGAATGTAGGCGAGATGGATCCCAAACATCTGAAGTTATGGTGAGTACATAACTAAAAGTTTGCCTTCCTTCTGGGGGCACCTGACATCTGGGGCAAGAAAAACTGAAGAAAATGGCGTCTGCTGCCTCTTTTATACCCCTACCGCACTGACTGGGAAGAAGCGACGACAACCGACGCCGGACCTAGACTTTGGAATTCGGCCGACCGAGGACCTGCCTGACGGCAGGATAACCCATCTGTTAGGACTGCAGCTGTATGAGCACTCGAACATCTACATTTATGGTAGGTACAAAACTGTACTTTCTTTCAGCTGTGAGGGATGTTTGTAACTTGCATGACCAACTGCTGCCCCCAAAAAGGCAGACTGTATAATGTTCCTCGCTTCTAAATTTCTTGTACACTCGTCCCACATCAGACACAGCAGCTGTTGCTTTAGTGAATTACTTCTAAACATCTGATGAGCAGTAGTCCCCTCCTGCTGCAAGGTTGGGAAACTTTTTGATACATTTGGGGAAGTAGCTTTTAGAATTCTCAACTGTAAAACCTGTGAAGTTTATGCTTGGCTCATTTGAGAATGAGGAATATTGTAGCATCTCTCTCCTTTTCTGAGGAAAAAAAAATCTAATTTTGTTAGTCTCAAATGGCTGATCATGTTTCAAATGTGCTTATGATTCTGGTGATGCCACTTTTAGGGCTCTTGACTCTGAAACTGCTGTGGGGTTTGCTTGGTTGTTTACTCAATCTCCTTGTCATTCTTCAGCCTGCCTTCAAATTTGCCAGAGGGTTTATTGCTACCTCTGCAGCCTTCTTTATAAAGCAAAATAAACAGGCCCAGCAAGGTGCTGGTATGGAAACCTTCAAAAATCAAAGGTGTTGGAGTTCCATAAAAAAGGGAAACCCCAGAACAACGGATAGTCCAAGTCTAACTATTCAGGAGACTCCACCATGGCTAACCCTTAATCCAGAAAGTCTTGAACCTCCATTTCTGTGTCATCAACACATAATTTCAGACAGACTGATCATGAAAATAATCCAAGGTTTCAGGAGGCAGTGAGAGTATCCTTCCTTTTCACGGAATCCTAGACCAAACTACACTTCTTTGTCGTTCAGCTGCCATCTTGCGGAGTAATAGAACACCCCCCCCCCAATTTAGAAGGGTTTAATTCAAGGCTTTTGGAGACAGTAAAGAAAGGTTGAGACCTGTTCAAGATAATACTTTTCCCAAACTGTTGGTGATGGTCCCAAAGTTTTTAAAATGTTACTTTTCAGAACTGGCTTCTTGCCCATTTGAGTTTTTTGATGACTTTAGGTTTAAAAAATGCATATCACATTCGTATAAATCCATATTTTAGATATTCTGTCTGTTACATTAGAATCCTTATTTCTCTGCATTAGCCTTTGGTCCCCACTGCTGCAAGGGTGTTCACAAAATGTCTGGCTCCTGTGATATCCTACTGCACACTGCAAGATATTCACATTTTCCATATTTGTAGGACTTTCTTATCTTTGTAGAGTCTTTTTCAAAGTGTTTGGTATCTGTCACCTTTGTAAGATTCTAAGAGCATACAAAAATCTTGCCTGACTCCTGCCCATGGGATTGTTTTCCTAGCATGTCTGCTGGATACTTCAGTTCAAAGTACTTTTCTTCTACAGGAAAATGTAGATCTCTATCCCTCACTACTTTTATTACACTGGCTACTCTTGCTCAGCCAGACAGTTTCTCAGGATTTTGGGTCTCATGACTTCTAGGATTCTCATGATCTCTCTTACCAAGACTCCACTTGAGAAAAATCCAATGGTATCTGAAATCTGTCCCAAAGTCAGTATCCCTAATTTCAATTTTGTGGTTTGTAAAAGGGGAGATTTTGTGGTGGAGACAGCAAATTAGTCAATCCATGTCTCCCACTTTCCATTTCTGCTCCAGCAGTCTGTCATGATTGCTCGGACTTTGCCTGGGGGAGCATTGTCTATGGCAATAGAAGTGCATGGTGAAAAGATTGATCAAAATTCACAAACAGAAATGTTGGCACTTGCAGTTTGTCAACTGTCATCTTTGGACCTTGGGACCTCTACAAGTATTTACAGATTACACAGTACTGATGTGGTACGTAAGTGGGAGGGGGTACCAGATTTTACTTTGTGCGGTCTATCCATGATAGCCTGGGATGTAGTGCATAAAAGCTTTCTTAATCTACGTAGATCTTGGTACTATTGGAGCAAAACTGTGTGGCAGATGAGCTGAGTCGGGCCAGGATGGTTACATGGAAATTGAAATAGTCTTCCAAGGATTGATCCAGCTGTGAGAGCACAAGTAGGTGGAATTTTTTTTTTCATGCACAGCAGGTAGTTAACGTTCTGCTCCAGGACTACATGCAGAAAGGCCTTGGAAGACTTGTGACGTTTCTCTTAAGACAGTAATGTTCCTGTATACTTTTCCACTAATTTCCAGGGTTGTTCTGAAGCTTTGGAAGGTTTCTACAGTGGTCCAAATGATTCTGTTCTGGCCCAGGTAACAGTTTCTCTCCTTTTACTTCCCATTAGCTATATTTCCAAAAGAAGCTTCCTGTCTGACTGGATCCCCTCAAATAAGACAAGGGGTGTTTGGTATATCCCAAGCTCAAGCAACTACAGCTAACTGCCTGGATGATAAAAACTTAATACCATTTAGGCATCTTTTTTCTTAGGATGTACAGCAGGTATTAACAGAAGAGAACTTCCTAGTAGAAAATCATACTGGTAAATACAAAGGGGATTCTGGTTGTGCAAGAAAAGAACAGTCATCCATTGAGATCTGGCAGATGTTCTTGGTGTTTCACTGTTGCAGTTGTCACACTTGGGTTATCTGTCTGCAGGTAGCCCTCAGTCGGCCTGAATACCAGTGTCTTGGGATTTCTGTCTCTGATGC
The DNA here is from genome assembly GCF_019279795.1 of Protopterus annectens. NCBI lineage: Eukaryota > Metazoa > Chordata > Ceratodontiformes > Protopteridae > Protopterus > Protopterus annectens. Next base: position 804,540,923 of record NC_056748.1, read on the forward strand.
TGTCGCTTCTTCCATGACGTAAGGTCATCAGGGGTGTCAAACATGCAGCCGACACCATTACATCAGCTTTGCTTGCCGAGCGGAGCCCGAAGCAGAAGCATTTCACAAGTTCCGGTAGGCCGCCTCCTGAAATTTTCTTTTTTCGAGTTTCAGACCTGAAGTCTTCTAAAAGACAAGTTCCCCGTTGGGGGTCCTTTTTATTTGCTCTAACCGATGTTGGAAAAAAATAATTGTCTTGCCTGTGGAAAGCAAATACCTCAGATTTTCATTCTTAATGCGTCCTGTTAAGGCCCAGACAATGATGTTCCTCACTGTCAGTTTTTTGCCCTGTTGAATGCCTGAACTATTCGGGCTATTTTTGTCGCTAAATTCTTTCACGCTCGTTCTCCATATTCTGAAATGGCTTTGATAAGCCATCAGACTACAGATCTTCAGGAAAAACGTAAGGATAAAGACAGACTGCATAGGTCCAAAACTACCGATGGCGCTTCCGTTAAGCTAGTCGCCATTCCGCCGGTACTCAATGAGGTGCTTTTGCAACCCCTGATACCCACTTCTACAGATTCGCAGGCCTCTACTGAGACCCATTCGGAGTCTAGTATGCCGCAAGATGCTTCAACTATGGAACCTGCAGATCTCTACCTGGATGGGTCCGGAGCCACTCTGCAGGCACCCGGCTTCTGAGGGTGTATTCAGGCCTTCCGATGTTCATATTAAACTGACTACTTTGTTTCAAAACAAAAATACCGAATTTCTCAGGCCCAGAGTTCGCACTACACCTAGGAAACAGACAACCAAAGCCCCATGTCACCGAAATAAATGTTTAGAATGGCTGAAAACCTTATTACCTTAGGGGAAGCCAGCCTTCCCCCTCTAAAAGGCCAAGAACTGATTTTCCTTGCGATTCTTCAGATCGCACAAAGCCAGTGTGCCGAACAGTCACAGCCCTTGAGACTAAACAACACACCTGATACACTTGTAATTACATCGTCAGGCACACTGACATCCCGCTCACCAGGCTGAACAAGGAGAGGGTCACGGTGAGCAGCCTGTCAGGCGCTAGGATCCGCCACATAACACAAGCACTCCGGTCACTCCAAGGCAAGTACAAATATGACTCTGTCATTGTCCATGCTGGTGTGAATGACCTGAGACGCACCTCCCTGGACTACATGAAAAGAGACATAAAGGAGCTCTCTGAGCATGTAGCCCAGGCCGGTAAGACCCTGACCTTGAGTAGCATCTTACCCTCACCAAGAATGATGCCACAATATGAAGACAAGATGATCAATTTCAACAATTGGCTTAAGTACTGGTGTCATTCAAAGGGGATCCAATGCCTGTCAGCTTGGGATGATATGCTCAACAAGCCACGATGCTTCGCTAGGGACGGCTTGCCCCGGTCATCCCTGGGCTTTCGGATATTGGCAAAGGCTCTTGCTACCCCCATAGTGCCTTTTTTAGGCAAGGCTCAAAAGACAAACCCACCTCCATAGGTATCACAAGGGATAAGAAACTGAGTAATGCTACTCAACCCTAGAAGTCTAAACCTCAAGATGCACTCACTCGAAACTCTCCTTAGCATGGAGAACATCGATATCTGTGCAGTAACAGAAACCTGGTTCAGGGCTCCCGAGAGCACCCCAGCACTACCAGATTATACCTCATACCATGCTTTTCGGCCCCAAAACTTGGACCGAACCACAAAAGGAGGGGGGAGTATTGATATTCATCAAAGATATCCACACCTCCAGGTTGGTGGCAAAGCACGACGCATCAGAGACTATCCATGTGCAACTAACAGTGGGTAAAACTGCCTTCCAGTTTATAGCCTGCTACACACCACCCTCCCAAACCCAGGAACCCCACTCGGCCTTTCTGAGAACACTGGAAAATATGAAGGTCTCTCCAAACACCATTATATTGGGCGATTTCAACTACCCAAACATAGACTGGGAGCATTACTCTAGCTCCAACACCCTATCCCAAAGGTTCCTAGAATTTATAAACTCAAATGCTATGGAACAACTTGTTACCACTTCCACAAGAGGGGAAAACATACTGGACCTGATCATCACCAACATGGGGACTCTATGCTCCAGACCAGAAGTGTATCCCTCACTGGTAAGATCAGACCATAAACTAATCTCACTGGATATTCACATCCCGACCCCACCCCCTGCCCAGAAAACCACAGTGAAAAACTTCTCTAAAGCAAATTTCACACTCCTCAAAACCGAGGTGGAATCCTTCAAAGCCTCCGGGCTTGTGGAAAATACGGCCCAGACCGCAGAATCCTTTATAAACGCATTCTATGAACACCTTCAGGAATGCATGGATCATGCGATCCCAAATAAAACCAAGACCCAATCCTCCAAAGGCAGACATCCTGTCTGGTGGACCCCAGCCATAAACAAACTATACAATAGAAGGAGGAAGCTACTAAATGATGGAGCAAAATCCCAAAAAGGGAAGGCATCACTGATCAGTATTAGCAAAAAACTACGGGCACTCATAAAATTGTCTAAGGCCAGCTTCGAGAGAAAAATTGCACAGGGCACTAAGGATAATCACAAGGCTTTCTTTAGTTGTTAGGAACCTGGGTGGGAATTCCCAGATATGCTCAGAATTAGTCCAAAATGACAAAAAATACACTGAACCCACAGACATTGCCAACATCCTAGCTGACAGGTTCAGTGCAAACTTCTCCCCCCCCCCCCCCCACCAAAAGGGCAAATATCTATCCCAGCAGAGTGCTGCCCCCCTGACATCTCAGATGCTCAGGTAAGAGCCGCCCTCTCCAAAGCAAAAAACACAGCATCAATGGGACCAGACGGTGTCCTGGGCTGCGTCCTACATGAACTCTAAGAAGAGCTAAACCCAAACATAAAACTACTGTTCAATCCCAGCCTTACTACAGGATATGTGCCCAAAGAGTGGCGTACAGCAACAGTGGTCTCTCTCCATAAAGGTGTGGGGCCTCACCAGATCCTGGAAACTATCGCCCCATAAGCCTGACTAGCTTGGTCTGCAAAGCTATGGAAAGGATCATCATGGACCTCATAAATAAAGATATTGGGGACCTACAGACACTGGATCCTACCCAGTTCAGCTTTAAGGGCAGATCCTGCCTCTTAAACCTGGTTGATTTCTTTGAAACTGTCACCAAGGCCATTGACGAGGGGAAGGTGGTCCACACAGCCTACCTGGACCTCGCAAAAGCCTTCGATACAATACCCCACTCGGTCATTATAGATAAGCTCACCAGCTTAAATATAAACCCCTATGTCACTAGATGGATTGCAAACTGGCTCAAGGACAGAACCCACATGGTTAGAATTGCTGGAGCCATGTCAGACTCCAAACCAGTTACAAGTGGTGTCCCACAAGGCTCAGTCCTGGGACTTCTCTTGTTCGGTATATATTTCTCGGAGGTACAGGCCAACATGGAAGGACTGGCTGACCAAGTTCGCAGATGACTGCAAACTGGGCGCCATAATCGACTCTCCAGCCGACACAAGCATCCTCCAAAAGGGCCTCATAGAAACAGACAACTGGTGCCAGAGCCATGGCCTCAAGCTAAATGCCAAAAAGTGTATAGTCATCCCCTTTGGCAAAAACAGTGCCCACAAATTACCACATGGGTGGTAATCCATTAAGTACAGAAGTAATTAGGGACTTGGGGACCCAAGTTGATAGCAATCTCTCATTTGAGAACCACGTGGCCAAAGTGGTTAGAAGAACATTTTATATAACCCACCTAATCATGAAGGGATTCACATCTAGATCAGGGGAGGTCATCGTGCCTCTTTACTCATCCCTCATCAGACCCATAATTGAGTATAATGCCCCTTTTGGGATGTACCTTACCAGACACCTGCAGCAACTGGAAAGACCCCAAAGTACCTCACCAAGAGGATCAAAGGGCTCAAACAGATGCCATATGCTGCCCGGTTAAAGAAACTCCAGCTCTACTCAGTAGCATACCGCCTGTTCAGAGGCGATCTGTGCCTGACGTATAAAGCCATGTCCAACCCGGAATTAATGGACATGCTGCACCTCAGAAAATCCAAATCCCATCAAGCTACACGCTCGAGAGACTTGAACCTCAGCACTGAAATAGATGGGACATGCTGGAGGGACAGATTCATAACCCAGAGGCTCCCTTCACTCTGGAATAAAATCCCAGTCCAGGTTAGGCAGAGTCCCTCATTGACTCTCTCTTCAAGAGGAATCTTGATGAATGGATGGGAGATCGTAGGTTTACCCCGGGTATCACTTCTGTGTCACTGTTAGACAGAGGCATAGTATACTAACCTCGAAAAAGGGCATAGCAAAATAAATTTAAAATGGGTGGCGAAAGCCAAACACATTCTGGCTAGGCTTATAAATGCCCTAGGGCAGATAGCCTAGTATGAACCTATGAGTCCGATGACTCTGACCCTTCTGATTACCAGGACATACCTTTATCTACCTATGAGGATTCTGATGCAGAGGTTTCTATTCCCTCTGCTTCCCCATCAGAGGATTTTTCTTTTGGTGAAACCCTGCATACCCTCACAGAGCATTTCCACTGGGAGTGCCAGGACTACCCACAGTCCAAAAAGAGACTCTGGAAATTTTTAAACTTGCCTCAGCACAGGCCTCTAGCTATCCCTCCTGTTCTGGAAATTGTAGATGATGTCTTCATGGAATCTACTCTAACTCCTGATACTTTGCCATCAGCTCCCAGGAAACCTGACTGGTATTCATTACCTGACTGTCACAAATTCCTATTTAAGAATTCTACTGCAGATCCAGAGACCATTTCCTAGGGACCTAAAGACATTAAGGCTACTACAGCCAAAAATCCTACCCCTTAGGACAGGGATTCTACAACTCCGCTACTCTTGCCATCAGGGCTTTAAATTGCCAGTTTCACATGTTAAAGTATCAGCAACATATGGAACTAATTAAAAAATTGTTGATTCCTGATTGTGCAGAACATAAAGATTTACAAGAGTTAATGCATTCTGCTAACCAAGTTGGAAAACATACTTTGCAGTGTGGTTTTGATGCCTTAGTAGTATCTTGCAGGGTTGCTGTCACTGGATCTGTTCTTAGAAGGCATGCTTGGCTTAAGGAACAAATCTTGCCAGACCATGTCAAAGCAAAATTACTAGATGCTGAATTAAACCAAGAACATCTGTTTGTCACTAAAGCAGAAGTCCTCATATGGAGGAAAAAGCGAAATCTGTGCAAACTGTTATATTTCCTATAGGTACAGCCACTTAGATTTAGTAGGCATTGGCCTTCTAAAAACGGGTCTTTCCCAGTCCCTCCCAGACAGTCTGTCCAAACCCATGGGCAGCAGACCACCAAGACTACAGTCTCAGGGTGTGCACAGATCTAAACAATGGACTGCTCCTACCTCAGTCGGGGAGTAGTAAGCCACCATCCTATGGAAAAAGTTCACAATGACTTGTCCTTCATCCTTCCAAGCCTTGCCTAAGTACTTGCTCCCTTCGGAAGAAAACTATCCCTGCACGCAAGAAATTGGAAGAAAACTATCCCTGCACGCAAGAAATTGGGAGTACATTAACCAGGATAGATGGGTCTTGAACATTGTATCCCAGGGATACAGATTCTACTTCCACTCGCTGCCAACCCCAAGCGGATGGCCAGACCTCCCGCAAACCAGTGGGCAGAGGCCCAAAAGCAAGTACTTTCTCTTCTCAGTTTCAAGGCTATTCAGCCTGCCCCAGCAGAGCAAAGGGAACAAGGTTTTTACTACAGACTGTTTCTGGTACCCAGAAAAGAAAACTCTTGGCACCCTATCCTGGATCTGTCTATTCTCAACACCTTCCTGGTGATTCCAAGATTCAAAATGCTTACGCTCCAACAGCTGCTTCCTATTCAGGGTAGCCAAGGACCCCTGGCTAGCCATCCTAGACTTAAAAGAAGCTTATTTGCACATCCACATAAGGGAATCTTGCAGGAAATATCTACGATGTTCTTCATACCACATTGCTGCAGTCCTTACACTTGGGTAGTCCGCTGTCCCAGTCGGCCCGAATACCAAAGTATATGGCTGACGTCGGTCAAGGCGCATTAGTCTGACGTCAGGACGTCAGGGTACAAATGCGCATGACCGACGTCATATCCTCAGTCTTTTTTGCCGCATGGTCCGATGCAGAAGCAGTTTTGCAAGTGCAGGTTGGCGTTCTGAGATTTTCCGAAGTCGGAGTTTCAGACCGAATCCAAGTTGGCTAAGTACCCCGTTGGGGATTATTTTGGTTTTTTCTTGCCTCAGTATTTTACCGGATGTCAGAAAAAGTGAATAACTGTATTTCTTGTGGGAAACAGATACCTCATAGGGATTGCCATACCTTGTGTATACCTTGTTTAGGGCCTGAGCACGACATTGTTGGCTGTCGCTCTTGTGCTAGATTTAACAAACGCACTATAAAGAGAAGATTAGATTGTGCCGGGTTAGTTTTTGGGAAGCGGTGTAATTATAAAATGCCATCGGATGCTCCGACGCCCGCTTCGTCAAAAAAGCGCAAGGACAAAACAGCAAAGCCTAGGCTGGAAGAACCGTCCGTCCCGGACGTCTGTTCTTTAGAGGGCTCGGTGGAGCCAGGGGTTCAGCCAGAAATTTCTTTGGAATCCCAGGGAGAGACTTTATTACTGCAAGATGTGACCTCTCAGGAGGTAGGCCAGGCGGAAGGGGCTTCTCAGGTAGCTGTTCTTCCCTCCCTTCCTAAGGTGGTTAGGCCCTCCCCTGCTGTTTCCAAGGCTTCTCCCAGTGGCAGGCCAGGTTTTGTTTCAGGAGTTACCCCTAGTTCTTCAGGGTCTGTACCTAAGAAGCATATGCTTAAGATGGCAGAAGATTTGATTACAATGATTAGAGGTTCTATGCCCCCTCCTGATAAGAGGCCTAGGGTGGAACCTGAGCTTGGGAGTTTTGAGCAGTGTTCGGATGCTTCTGAGTCTTCGGCTGAAGACTTGCAGGAGTATTCCCCTTACTCTGATTCTGATGTAGATGATTCTACTCCTTCTGCTTCTCCTCCTGAGGATTTTTCATTTTCAGAGACTCTTCATACCATGAGGGAGCACTTTAAATGGGAAGGTCAGGATTTCTCTGATTCCAGGAAAAGGCTTAGGGAATTTTTGTTTCTACCCCAGCATAGGCCTTTAGCTATACCTCCTGTTCTAGATGTGGTAGAGGATGTTTTTGCAGAGGCTTCTCTGAACCCTTACTCTTTGCCTCCTGCTCCAGTTAAACCGGATAGATATTATAGGGTGCCTGAAGCTCATAAGTATCTTTTTAAGAGTCCTAGGGCAGACCCAGAAACTGTTTCACAGGGGCCTAAAGGTGTTAAGGCTTCTGTTGTTAAAAATCCTGTTCCTCCAGATAAAGAGGCTAGGGCTTTGGATAGATGGGGAAAGAAAGTGTATACTTCTTCCACTTTGGCCATGAGAGCTTTGAATTGCCAGTTTCACATGTTGAAATACCAAAATTATCTCCTTTCACAATTAAAGTCTAAGGTAGATGCTTTGGCGGAAGGTATTGAGTGTAAAGAGTTGCAGGATTTAGTTCATGTTTCTGAACAGGTGGGTAAGCATTCTTTGCAATGTGGTTTTGATGCTGTGCAGGCCTCTTCGAGGGTGGCTGCCACTGGTTCGTTCTTCGCAGGCACGCCTGGTTGAGGGATCAGAATTTAGCTGAGCATGTGAAAACAAGGATTTTAGATGCTCCTTTACAATCTGATGTGTTGTTTGGTTCGCCTGTGGAAGCAGTTCTAAAGAAAATGGAAGACAAGGCTAAGTCTATGCAGACTGTTAAAGATTTTTTGCAGGTTCAGCCTCCGAAATTTAGTAGAAATTGGCCTACCAAGGGGTGGACATATCCTGCTTATGATTCCCAGTCTAGGGGTAGGTCTAGACGTGGTAGAGGCAGAGCTCAAGGTTCTTTTAGGCCTAGAACAGGGAGTTCACCTGCTCAGTCTTCTGGTGAGGGCAGGGGTCAGTCCTTTCGTAAACAGACACAATGACCTGCCTTTTCAGCTGCCAGAATCTTATCGTCTGGCAGCACCTTTGGGAGGAAGGTTGGCACTTTTCAAAGAAAACTGGAGTTTAATTACCCAAGACAGATGGGTATTGGATATCATTCACCACGGTTACAGGTTTTATTTCCATACCTTGCCTCCTTTCAAAGGCATGCCAGACATTCCTCCTCAACAAAGGAAAGAGGCTCACAAGCAAATTTCTCTGTTGCTCCAAATAGGGGCCATTCAGCCGGTTCCTGTGCCAGAAAGGGGCCTAGGATTTTATTCTCGCCTGTTCCTAGTACCAAAAAAGGGGAACACGTGGAGACCAATTTTGGATCTGTCTATCCTCAACACTTATCTGGACATTCCCAAGTTCAAAATGTTGACGTTACAACAGCTTTTACCTCTCCTGTGCAAAGATCACTGGATGGTAACTTTGGATCTCAAGGAAGCTTACCTTCATGTTCCTATCAGACTAATTTGCAGGAAGTATCTGCGTTTTCGAGCTGGGAATTCTCATTATCAGTTCTCTGCATTGCCCTTTGGCTTATCTACTGCTCCCAGAGTATTCACAAAGGTTCTGGCTCCAGTGATAGCTTTCTTCAGGCTAAAAGGAATACAAATCTATCCTTATTTGGACGATTGCCTGATTCTGGCTCAAGGAAGGGACGTGCTTCTTCAGCATTTGGAATATGTGATAGCAGTGCTAAGATGCCTAGGGTATTCTGTGAACGAAATAAAGTCCAGTCTAGTACCCTCTCAAGACATGTGCTTTCTGGGTGTGAGACTGAATACAGCAACCCAGATGGCCTTTTAACCCCGGACAAACAAAAGAATCTTTCTCTTTACTTCCATCAACTATCTCATCAGTCCGGGCTGACTGCAAGGACAGTCCTTCAAGCCTTAGGGTTCATGGCATCTTGTATTCTGGTACTTCCCAATGCCAAACTGCATATGAGGAAGCTACAATGGTATCTCAAAAATGTATGGACACAGCACTGCCAGGATTTGGACACTGTCATTCAAATGATACCTTGCATTCAAAAGGAATTTTTGTGGTGGGCTCAGGAATGTCACCTAAACAAGGGACTCTCTGTGACCCGCCAGAGGCGAGTCAGATTCTAACGACAGATGCCTCAGACACAGCTTGGGAGCTCATCTGAATGGAAAGTGGATACAAGACAAGTGGCCTGCCAGACTGCAGCATCTACATATCAACATGAAGGAGATGTTAGCAGTCCAGTTTGCATTACTGGCTTTCAAGGATTTACTTCTTCCAGGGCAGGTGTTGATTCTAACAGACAACACAACTGTCATGTGGTACATCAACAAACAAGGGGAACACATTCTTATCCTCTATGCAGGCAAGCAATGATTTTGTGGGAGACTGCTAGCTTGCAGCTGAATCTTCAAGCAAGGTTTCTGCCAGGAGCACAGAACTCCTTAGCAGATGTGTTAAGCAGGCAAATCATGGATCCCCACGAGTGGAAACTGGATCTTCATGTATTTCAGACATTGACAGTGTCATGGGGAACTCCAGACATAGATCTGTTCGCTTCTCCACTAAACCACCAGCGGCCAAAGTTTTGCACGAAAAGGTTTCATCACACAGCCTGGAAAGTGGATGCTCTTTCTTTCAGTTGGAAAAATCTTCGTGTATGCCTTTCCACCTCTGCCTCTCCTCCCAAAGGTACTTCTAAAGGTCAGACAAGACAAGCCAAGGATGATTTTAATAGCTCCAGATTGGCCTCGGCAGCACTGGTACCCATTGCTGAGGAGTCTGGTAAGGAAGCCTCCATGGCCCTTACCTTTGATTCCACACCTATTGTCTCAGAAGGACGGGCATCTGCTCAATGTCAAGCTTCACTCTCTTCATCTAACAGCTTGGCATATTCTGTTTTGAACCATAGCAGGTCTCAGCTTCCTCAACAAGTTTTGAATGTGATTATGGAAGCCAGAAGACCTAGTACAAGGAAAGTGTACGCAGGAAAATGGAAGAGATTTTTATTTTGGTGTGCAGCAAAGGATTTGGATGTTTCGGAGCCAAATTTGAGTGTGGCTCTTCAATATCTTACTGAGGAGTTGGACAAAGGTTTGTCTTTCTCTTCCATTAAGATTCATGCTGCAGCAATTTCAGCTCACTATGATTGTGACCCACCATTGTTTTCTCATCCTTTGTTCAAGCAATTTCTTAGAGGGGCAAAGAATATAAGACCCCCACGTAGAGCTCCTACTCCTGCTTGGGACCTCAATTTTGTGTTGGAGAAACTCACTCTACAACCATTTGAGCCTGCAGCTACTGCTGAATTGAAATATTTGTCATGGAAGACTGCTTTTTTGTTAGCCATTACTTCTGCAAGAAGGGTGTCTGAATTGCAGGCCCTTATGGCGGTTGAGCCTTTCCTGATTTTTCATAAGGATAGGGTATCTTTACGTACTAATCCTTCCTTTATGCCTAAAGTGGTTTCTAGTGTGGCTTTAAACCAAACTATTCATTTGCCTACCTTTTATGCAGATCCCCAAAATAAGGGGGAAAAGATTTTGCACACTTTAGATGTACACAGGCAGTTGCGTTATTATTTAAGCAGGACTAAGGATTTTAGGCAGTCTCAGCAGTTTGTTTCTTTTGCTTTGAGTTCTCAGGGCAAGCCTGTGTCAAAACAAACTATTTCTAAGTGGATTGGGTTTTGCATTGCATTTTGTTATTCCCATCATGGCAAGGAGATTCCAGCTGGGATTAGGCCTCATTCCACTAGGGCTACTGCCACTTCTACAGCATTTCTAAGGGGAGGGTGGCAATTAAGGATATTTTGGAGGCAGCTACTTTGGAGTTCAGTGCATACTTTCTCTAAGCATTACCACCTTCCTCTCTACTCTAAATCTAGGGCTGGTTTTGCCACGGCTATTTTGCAGGGCATGTTGTCAGCTCCTGCTTCCTTATGATTTGCCAGCCTCCCTTACCTCTGCTTTGGGATTCTACCCAAGTGTTAGGACTGCAGCAATGTGGTATGAAGAACATAGTACAGTTTTGTACCTACCATAAATGTAGATGTTCGAAGATCCACATTGCTGCAGTCCAATTTACCCTCCCCTCTGTGTTTAGGGGTGGTTGTGTGGGTGAAGTTATACTCTTGTAAATTTGTATATATATTGTATATATATTTGGTGCAGGAGTGTGTGGTGTTTTTTGGTTTTAGCCTTATCTTTTTAGGGTCTTCTGACATCTGGGGCAAGAAAAGACTGAGGATATGACGTCGGTCATGTGCATTTGTACCCTGACGTCCTGACGTCAGACTAATGCGCCTTGACCGACGTCAGCCATATACTTTGGTATTCGGGCCGACTGGGACAGCGGACTACCCAAGTGTTAGGACTGCAGCAATGTGGATCTTCGAACATCTACATTTATGGTAGGTACAAAACTGTACTTTTCAGAGCAGGCTCTATACACTACACTACCAGTTCTCTGCACTTCCCTTTGGCTTATCTACGGCGCCCAGGGTATTCTCAAAATGCCTAGCTCCAGCCATTGCATATTGCAGGCAGAGAAAAATTAAAATTTGCCCATACTTGGACGATTGCCTGATTCAGGCGGACAGTCAGGAATTGCTACTTCAGCACCTGACATTTGTAAAGAGACTTCTGACTTCACTGGGGTATACCATAAACGAAAATAAATCACATCTGGTACCCAGCCAAAAGCTTGTAATCCTGGGAGCAAGCTTGAACACAACTTCCCAGATGGCATTCCACACTCTAGAAAAACAGACTTATTTGACAAACCACTTCAGTCTACTGGCCACCCAAACCCAGCTATCTTCAAGTGAAATACTGCAAGCCCTTGGGTCCATGGCCTCTTGCATTCTACTAATTCCATATGCAAGACTGCATATGAGGAAACTTCACTGGTACTTTAAAAGTCTCTGGTGTCAACATTCTCAGGACCTGGAAACAATTCCTATCATTCCTTGCCTAAGGACAGAGTTCCTTTGTTGGGCAGAGGCCTGCTACCTCAACGAAGGACTCCCTTTCACTCAACCCTCCCACTGCCCAAACCCTAACAGACGCATCAGTCTATGCATGGGGGGCTCACATGGCAGGAAAATGCATTCAAGGCAAATGGAGCCCAATACAAATGTACCTGCATATCAATCAGAAAGAAATGTTAGCTGTACAGAATGCACTGATGGCCTTCAAATACCTTATTCTTCCAGGGTGACTATTGATAGACAACACGACAGTTATGTGGTACATAAACAAGCAGGTGGGAACCCATTCATACCCACTCTGCAGGTTAGCCATGGCTATGTGGAACACAGCCTTGAGCCGTCAAGTGCACCTGCAAGTTCAGTTTCTGTCAGGCAAACTAAATTCACTGGCAGATGACTTAAGCAGAAATCTAATAGACCCACACGAGTGGAAACTGGAACCCAAGTCATTCAAGCTTGTGTTCCACAGGTGGGGGGCACCAGAGGTGGATCTCTCTACTTCCCTGCAGAGCTGTCAATTTAGCAAATATTGCACCAGAGCTCCCCACAGCCAAGCATGGAAAGTGGATGCCCTGCCCTTTACATTGGAAAACTTCTCAATCTATGCCTTTCCCCCTTTGCCCCCTCCTCTCGAAGGTTCTACTAAAGATCAAACAGGACAAGCCAAGGACAATTCTGATTGCACCAGACTGGCCACGCCAGCACTGGTACCCACTTTTGTGCAGTCTAACAGTGCCACCATGGCACCTGCCTCTGATCCCTTCCCTGCTGTGCCAGTAGGAGGGCCAGATTTTGCATTCTCAGCTGCAAACCCTGAACCTAGCAGCCTGGTTCATCCCCTGAACACTTCACCAGCCACCCTCAGTAAACCGGTGCTGGATGTCATCCTTGAGGCAAGGAGGCCTAGTACTAGGAAATCCTATTCAGAAAAGTGGAGAAGATACTGCTGTTGGAGCCAGTCTTAGGGAATGGACACAACCCTGTCCAACTTGCCTCAAATCCTAAATTACCGAACAGAACTGCTCCACAAAGGCCTATCCTTTTCTTCAATTAAGACTCATGCCTCTGCCATCTCAGCTCATTACAATACTGAGCCCACCCCTCTTCTCTCACCCTCTGGTCAAACGATTCCTGAGAGGAGCCAAAAATTTAAGACCCCCCCCCCCAGGAGAGCTCCCACTCCAGCCTGGGACCTTAACTTTGTACTGGAGAAGAACCTGCTGCTGCTGCAACAGTTAAAATTCCTCTCTTGGAAAACAGCCTTACTTCTAGCCATTACTTCAGCAAGAAGTGTCTGAATTGCAGGCCCTTATGGCCGTGGAACCCTTCATAATCTTCCATGCAGACAGGGTTTCTCTCAACTAAACCATCATTTATGCCCAAAGTGGTATCTAGTGTGGCTTTAAACCAATCCATTCATTTGCCAACCTTTTTCCCCAATTCTCAGAATAAAGGGGAAAGGATCCTGCACTCCCTGGATGTGCACAGGCAGCTTAGATTCTTTCTGGACAGGACTAAACCATTCAGAAAGTCTAACCAGCTGCTAGTCAGCTTTGCTACAGGGGCAGAGGGCAAGGCCATTTCAAAGCAAACCATTTCTGAATGGATAGCACACTGCATCCATTTCTGCTACAAGCACCATGGAAAACCTACCCCACAGGGGATCAGAACTAATTCCACTAGGGCTACCTCAACCTCTACAGCATTTCTCAGGGGTGTCCCTACCAGGGACATCCTGGAAGCTGAAACCAGGAGTTCTGTACACACCTTCACCAAGCATTACCACTTGGCTATATTTTCTAAATTCAGAGCTTGATTTGCCGCAGCAGTCTTACAAGGCCTGCTAGCCAGTCCTAATGCTTCTTTACTGCCTCCACCCTTCCTCAGCTTTGGGAATCAACCCAAGTGTGATGACTGCAACAGTGAAACACGAAGAATATAGTACAGTTGTGTACACTTACCATAAATGTAGATGTTGGAGTGTATTCATTGCTGCAGTCTGGGTTACCCTCCCTTCAGCCCCCTGACTTCTCTGTACTTTCTACCTATCCTTTTTTTGGCTGTATCCTATAACAGTTGTATTTACTTTTTACTAGGGGTGCTCCATACCATGTAATTGCTTCCTAGTTTGGGGGCTCCTGACATCTGGGGCAAGAAAGCCTGATGTAATGGTGTCTGCTGCATGTTTTATACTCCTGACGACCTGACATGGAAGAAGCGACAGCATCCGACGCAGAAATCACAAGACTCTGGTATTTGGGCCGAATGAGGGCTACCTGCAGGCAGATAACCCAAGTGTAATGACTGCAACAGTGAATAACACTCTAACATCTACATTTATGGTAAGTGTACACAACTGTACTTGCTCTGGTTCTGCATTATTTGTGAGAGTTACTATCCTCTGACCTGTTTACTCCAAGGTTCTTTTGTTGGCCATGTCTGCCCATGATCATCCTCTTTTAATGTAATCTGGTGTGAATGTCCTCAAAAGGGTTGTTGCATTACCAAGCCTCCTAGGATTTAGGTGGCTTCTGCTTGGGATCTAAATTTTGTTTGGGGGGGGGGGGGGACTAACTGTTGTTCCCTTTGAAGCAGCTGGTCAGGCTAACATGAAGTTCTCAACATGGATAACAGTTTTACTTATTGGGCAGACCTCTGCAAGACGTGCATCTGAGTTGCAAGCTCTCATGGTTGGTTAACATTCTTATTTTCTACAAAGATTTGTTTTCCTTAAAAACTTGTCCTTCATTTATGGCTAAAATGGTATCCATGTTTACTTTCCATCTCCCTCTTTCTTTCCAAACCTAAAAATAACTGAATGTTAGATGTCCACAGACAACTCTGGTGCTGTCTTGGTTGAACAGCCTTTCAGGAACACTGCTCATTTTTTGTGAAAGTAAGAAAAAGCAGCCTTTGTCAAGGCAGTGTGGTGGTTTCATGCGATTACCTTTTATTATACCTCAGACAAGACAATTTCAGGCAGGATCAAGGTCTCCTAAGATATTGCCAACTTTTTTTATACTTGTGGTTTTTTTTTCTTCTTTTTTTACTTTTGCTATCTCCCCTTGCATTGCAGGACTAAGTTCTAATAACTGATGGCATGGGTTTTCATACTGTTTGTCCCATTACTGTTTCCCCTGCTTTATTTGCCTTATCTGGTATTCTACATTATCCATATGTCTCATAGGAACCACATGGAATCCCATTGCATACTAATCTTGAAAACAAATTCCCTCAGTGTTTAATATCTGCTCTGTTTATGCCCCCCCCCCCCCCAATTTTAATACGTCAGCAGAAAAAAATTTGCATGGATTACTGATGCCACTGTGCTGTATAAGAACACAATTGCTTTTCTAGCAGATCCACACTTCCTCCAGAATCATTCCCCAGTTCAGTCCCGCCTGCCAAACATATATGTTGCCTCTTTTTACTACAATTTAAATCTATATTATGTTTAATCTACTGTAAAAAGTTGATATTGGTCCACACTCGCATTTTTGCAGCTCAGCTCACCTTAACTTACTCCCTGCTTCAGCTGCACAGTTTTAAAAGCTAGATTTCTTTCGCCAGTTAAATTTCATTACCCTTCCGCTCAAGACATTCCCAGAGACTCTCTTGAAAAATCTCTGCAGCTTTGTGGTCATTTGGTGGTGTAGATATTGTAAATTGGAGGCTTCTATCTACTGGCTGTTAAGTGACCTCATTGGACAGAGTTCAGTAATAGTCTACCAGAGTCATTTTCAAAGCTACAGCTTCCTCCTCTTGGTTACATATATAGCCCCCCCCTTTGCTCCCTCATCATTGTAGCAAACAAATTTAGCACCTAGTCTGCCACAAATACTGATACCAACTTATTTTATTAATAACTGTTTATTTTTAAGCTTTTATCTGACTTTTTGACAATTCCTCATCACCAGATAGTTTAAAAAAAGCTTTGCTCTTGCCTTTCTTACCACTGCATCTATTGCATCTCAATCACAGTATAGAAGGAGGGGAATATTTATTCAGATTAATTTTGTAAATGAAGAGATTTATGCATAAGTTGTCTATTTCTGTCTGATTAAGCACAGGCAGTTAGTCCTGCTGGGTTAGTGTCCTGCTGGGTTAGTGTCCCTTGAGAGTTAGCTGCACATCCTTCTGTCATTAATTTTTAAACACAAGGAAACTCTCCTCTCCTGAAATGGATTTCCTTCTTTTAGTCTTTTCTTGACTCCCACAGTCATAATTTCCTTAAGTTTAATCCATGGTTTCTTGCATCCTTCAGAGCCTGATCCTCTTCAAGGAATATCACATTTGGCCTAAAAATTATGATTTTCTTATTGTATTTTTTAATATTGTTGGAATGAAAAAGGCTTCATGTAAATAATCTTTTGAAACTCATAAATTTATAATGACATCCAAAAAGTTCGTAGTACTGTCTAAAAGAGCATACAGCTTAAAATCAGTACTATTTCATCTAAATTTTCTAAAAGAATTTTGTAGAGCCTTTCCAAACAAATCTTCAGTAAAATTGACAAAATGAAGCATCACTGGAACTGACCAGTTTTTGTACCTTAGTAAACCAGTACTAAATTCACAAGTACTGGGGCTAATACAGCACTCACATGAACTCCATACATTTATGTATTGCATCATTAAAACAATTCCATTAAAGTAAAAAACATCAATGTAGTTAGTAGAAATGCAAGACAAAAGTTTAATTCCACAGATATTTTAGGCTCCCAGCATTTTAAACTACGTCTAAACTGGCAAAAAAATCCTCACTAAGTTTGAGACTTGTCAAAAAAAAAAAATTCCAGGAGTCAGTTGTGTAAGAAGCCTCTAGTATCACTCTCTCTAACTTGTTATCTAAATGTATTAGTGGATGTTCATCGTGTTTCACTGTTGCAGTCATGACTGTAGGGTTCTCCCCTGCCGGCAGGCAGCCCTCGGTCGGCCAGAATCCCAAAGTCTGGGTCCGTCGTCGGCTGTTCAACCATGCTCCCTGACGTCAGAACGCCAGGAGTACAAAGCTGACAGCCGACGCCATCTTCTCCAGTCTTTCTTGCCATGCGGTGATAGTTCGCAAGTGCCGGTCGGCTGACTCCTGATGAATTTTACTGATATACTTCGGTCCGAAGACTTTCTTCTCCACTCAAAGCTAAGTACCCCGTTGGGGAAACTTTTTTCTTGCTCCACTCCGATGTCAGAAAAAGTTAATAATTGTATTTCATGTGGGAAGCAAATACCTCAAGGATTTTCATTCTTACTGTATTCCTTTTTTGGGCCTTGACCACGACGTAGCTAGTTGTCGGTTTTGTGCTAGATTCAATCAACGTACAATTAAGCAAAGGTACGATTTTGCTTTTCATTACTTCAGTAGGCGCTTTAACTACAAAATGTCGTCGGATACGGTCCCGACTACCGGAGTTCACAAACGTCGCAAGGATAAAAATAGGCCTCCGAGGTCCAAATCTGATGATAGCGCACAAGCGGAGCCAGCTTCAGGTTCGGCCGTCGTCAGTGAGGTGCTTTTGCAGCCCCTGTAGTCGGCCATTTCAGAACCGACGGCCAAAACGGACTCTCATGAGGAGCCAACCTGGCCTTTAAATATTTCTGTTGCAGGACCTTCGGACAATGCTCCTTCGGATGGGTCCGGAGCCGCTGTGCAGGTACCGGCTTCCGAAGGGGTTTTCAGGCCTACTCAGCTACTAATAAAGGCAAAGGCAAAGACTCCTTCAAAATCAAAGACTTCTACTCAGGCCTCTTCTGAACCGGCTCCCAATTCACAGAAACAGTTACTCAAGATGGCGGAGGATTTACTTACTATGATTAAGGGTTCTCATCCCCCTCCAGACAAAAGGCCAAGGCAGGATGTTTCTTATGATTCCTCTGATCAGGCTTCTGTTTCCTCAGTTTCTTCTTCTGATCAGGAATATTCTTTCCCTCCTTATGAGGATTCTGATGCTGAAGAATCCATTCCTTCAGCTTCTCCCCCTGAGGATTTCTCTTTTGGGGAAACTTTGCATGAAATGAGGGAACATTTCCACTGGGAAGGACAGGAGTATTCGGAATCCAAGAAAAGACTGAGGAATTTCTTCTTCTTCCCAACATAGACCCCTGGCTTTTCCTCCTGTTTTGGATATTGTGGATGATGCCTTTTAGGAGGCTAACTTAACCCTGACTCTTTTCCTCCTGCTCCTGTTAAGCCTGATAGATATTACAGGGTTCCTGATTCCCATCAGTTTTTATACAAGAACCCTTCTGCTGACCCTGAAACCATTTCTCAGGGTCCTAAGGGAGTTAAGGCCGCTTCTGCCAAAAATCCTATTCCTACTGAAAAGGATTCTCGATCCTTAGAAAGATGGGGCAAAAAGGTGTACACTTCTGCTACTTTGTCCATTAGGGCTTTAAACTGTCAGTTTCATATGTTTAAATACCAGCAATTTCTATTGTCTGTCTTAAAACAAAAGCTTACTTCCATTTCTGCCTGTGCAGATAAGGAATTACATGACTTATTGCATGCCACTGAACAGGTTGGGAAGCATGGTTTACACTGTGGATTTGATGCCTTGGAGGCTTCTTGTAGGGCTGCGGCCTCTGGCAGTCATTAGAAGGCATGCATGGCTAAAGGAACAAAATTTACAGGAACAGGTAAAGGCTAAATTATTGGATGCTCCTGTTCAGCATAATGTTTTGTTTGGATCGAAAGCTGAAGAGGTGATTAAAAAGATGGAGGATACGGCAAAATCCATGCAAACAGTTAAAGATTTCTTACAAGTACAGCCTCCTAGATTTAGCAGGAATTGGCTTTCAAAAAATTGGTCCTTTCCCACTTCAGACAGGCCTCAGAGGGGTAGATATAGACGTTCCAGAGGGAGGCCTCAAACACAAGCTGCTTATAGACCATGACAGTGGGACTGCTTCCACCCCTAGGGGAGGAGAGGACAGGTCACAATCTCAAAGGAAACAAACTCAATGACTCCCTCTGTGGGCCTACAGGAACTTCTTGCCTGGAAGCCCCTCTCGGAGGAAAACTTTCTCTTTTTTATCAAAATTGGACTCAACCCAAGACAAATGGGTTTTGGATGTGGTTTTAAGAGGTTACAAATTCCATTTTCATACCTTGCCAAGGCCAAGCGGATGGCCAGACCTTCCAAAACATCAATGGACGGAGGCCTTAAACCAAGTGGAAGCTCTTTTGGCTATGAATGCCATAGAACTGGTTCCTCTTTCAGAGATGGGAAAAGGTTTTTATTCAAGGCTCTTTCTAGTCCCAAGGAAGCAAAACTCATGGAGACCCATTCTGGATCTGTCGGTCTTGAACACCTTTCTAGAGATTCCAAAATTCAAGATGCTTACTCTACAGCCGCTACTTCCAATGCTGTCCAAAAATGCATGGATGGTAACTTTGGATTTAAAGGAGGCATATTTACACATTCCCATCAGGCAGGATCGCAGAAAATACCTCTGGTTCAAAGCCGGATTGAGGCACTTTCAATTCTCTGCGCTGCCCTTTGGATTATCTACTGCGCCCAGGGTCTTCACCAAATGCCTGGCTCCAGTAGTAGCTTACTGCAGACTCAAGGGAATTCAAATTTACCCTTATCTGGACGATTGTCTAATTCAGGCAGACAGCAAGGATGTCTTACTCCAGCATCTAGAATTTGTACAGAACCTCCGCAAGTTCCTGGGATTCTCTGTAAACATAGTCAAATTTGACTGGGTGCACTTCTAAACACCACAACCCAGATGGCATTTCTGACATCCGAAAAACAGTTACAGCTGGCTTCAACTTTCAGAACCTTGGCAACTTTAACTCATCTATCTGCAAGAAAATTCCTGCAGGCTTTGGGTTACATGGCCTCCTGCATCCTTCTCGTACCATATGCAAGACTACACATGAGGAAAATACAGTGGTACCTAAAAAGTGTATGGTCTCAGCATTGCCACAGTTTTAGACATACTGATCTCCGTTCTTCCTTGCCTTCAAAAGGAATTTCTTTGGTGGTCCAGGGCATGTGCTCTAAACAAAGGGAAGCCCTTCCGTCTGCCTCCTGCCTCTCAGATTCTAACCACGGCCGCCTCGGATTATGCTTGGGGAGCCCATTTTCAGGGCAATTGTTTGCAGGGCCTTTGGACAAAGGATCAGAAGCACCTGCATATCAATTTAAAGGAAATGTTAGCCGTTCAGAAAGCTCTATTGGCCCTCAGGAATCTTATACAATCAGGACAACTGTTAATACGGACAGACAACAACACAGTTATGTGGTACATAAACAAGCAAGGGGGATCTCATTCCTACCCCCTTTGCAGACTAGCCATGGATCTATGGGACACAGCTCTATCTTGCAATCTGGATCTTCAAGCTCAGTTTTTACCAGGGAAACAAAACTTCCTGGCAGACAGTCTGAGCAGAAATCTTTCGGATCCACACGAGTGGATGTCTGACACCAAAATATTCAGGATGATAGCAGTCTGGGGATGTCCTCACATAGACCTCTTTGCATCCCATCTCAATCAACTACAGACTTTTTGCACCAGGATTTTCCACAGAGAAGCTTGGAAAGTGGACGCCCTGTCGTAGGAACCTCTCGGGATATGCCTTTCCGCCTCTTCCTCTTCTTACACGGGTTTTATTGAAGATAAAACAAGACAAGCCCAAGATGATAATCTTGCTGGCTCCAAATTGGCCTCGGCAGTTTTGGTATCCAACTCTAAAAAAAAAACCTATGCCTGGAGCCCCCATGGGTTTTACCTCAGTCTCCGAACCTTCTGTCCCAACATCAGGGTCAGGTTCTACACTCATGTCGGAACTCTCAGCCTGGCGGCCTGGTTAATCCAGGGCCTTTGATTTCTTCTTCACTGCCCAAGCAGGTTATGGATGTCATTTTAGAAGCCAGACATCCTAGCACTAGAAAATCTTATGCAGGAAAATGGAAAATATTTTGTTCCTGGATGCAGGCTCAGGATTCTGATCCTCTTCTTCCTAACATTACTTTAATTTTACTTTACTTGACAGATCTCTTACATAAGGGTCTCTCTCTTCCTTTAAGATGCATGCCTCTGCTATTTCTGCTCATTATATTACAGACCCTCCCATCTTTTCCCACCAGCTCATGTGACAGTTTCTCAGAGGAGCTAAGAACTTAAGACCTCCTAGATCTCCTCCTATTCCTGCTTGGGATTTCAACTATGTTTTGGAAAAACTAACCTTGCCTCCTTTTGAGCCTGCTGCCTCTTCTGACGTCAAATTTTTATCTTGTAAGACAGCCATCCTGTTAGCCCTAACCTCTGCCAGGAGAGTTTCAGAGTTACAAGCTCTTATGGCTGTAGAACCTTATATTATTTTTCATCAAGACAGGGTATCTTTGAGGACTAATACCACCTTCATGCCTAAGGTGGTTTCCAAAGTGGCTTTAAATCAAACTATACACTTGCCAACCGTTTTCCCCACTCCTCAAAATAAAGGGGAAAGGATCTTACATTCCTTGGATGTACACAGACAGCTACGTTTTTACCTGAACAGAACCAAGGACATCAGAAAATCAGAACAATTGTTTGATGTTCTTCGTCTTCCCTTGCTGCAGTCCTGACTATTGGGTATAGTCCGCGTCCCAGTCGGCCCGA
The DNA here is from genome assembly GCF_019279795.1 of Protopterus annectens. NCBI lineage: Eukaryota > Metazoa > Chordata > Ceratodontiformes > Protopteridae > Protopterus > Protopterus annectens. The sequence continues at coordinate 804,562,554 of NC_056748.1, forward strand.
ATACAGTCTTGTAAAGAACCTTTACCTCTGACAGCTTGGCATATTGGGGTGGCGATATTCTGGAAGCAGCTACTTGGAGTTCAGTGCAAGAACATATACTTTTCTTATGCTTCAAGTTCCCAAGGTAAAGCCATTTCAAAACAGACCATTTTTAAATGGATTGCTCATGGAATCAGATTTTGTTGTTCTCACCATGGAAAGCAAATCCCAGGGAGTATACGGACTCATTCCACCAGAGCTGCTGCCACTTCTGCAGCCTTCCTCAGGGGAGTTCCTACCAAGGACATTTTGGAAGCTGCAACTTGGAGTTCAGTGCATACATTTTCTAAGCACTACAATCTACCTCTCTACTCTGTCTAGGGCAGGCTTTGCCTCTGCAGTCTTGCAGGGCCTTTTAGCCGCCCCTTCCTCTTTATGACCTCCTCCCTTTCTTTCAGCTTTGGGATTCTACCCCACAGTCATGACTGCAACAGTGAAACACGATGAACATAGTACAGTTGTGTACACCTACCATAAATGTAGATGTTCGAGTGTCTTCACTGTTGCAGTCTGGGTTTCCCTCCCTCCTGTCCCCTCTTATTTTTACTTTTGTGTATTTCCATTTTTCACCATTCTTCTGAGGTGTATTTGCAAAGGTTATGGGACCTTTTTTATTTTGGGACTCCTGACATCTGGGGCAAGAAAAACTGGAGAAGATGGCGTCTGCTGTCAGCTTTGTACTCCTGGCGTTCTGACGTCAGGGAGCATGGTTGAACAGCCGACACCGGACCCAGACTTTGGGATTCTGGCCGACCGAGGGCTGCCTGCCGGCAGGGGAGAACCCTACAGTCATGACTGCAACAGTGAAGACACTCTAACATCTACATTTGTGGTAGGTGTACACAACTGTACTTTCTTACCATCCTAACCAGCCACTGTAGAACAGAATGGAGGGTTATTTAAATCAATAGAGATTTTTGATATTCTGAACAAAATGTCTGTTTTGGGTGTGTATGGCACAATTGGACCATTGGATAAACCACTCACCCAGAAGTCAGTAAGCTATGTTTTACATCTTCATTAAATTTTCATATTGCACAGTGATATGGGTGCTCGTACAGTTGAGACAAACTATTAAATGATTTTTTTCTTTTCATGCATTATGTGCAAAATATTTAACATGATATTGCAAGTCCTGCCTTCCCTGAAATTTATCTCCTCCTAAAACATTCTGTATTGTTCCCACAGAATCCATTTATTCCTGTTTTTCCTTCCCTTTCAAAGGATACCACCTCCGTTCTATTCTATTTAACAATATGTATTTAGTAATTCTATTTACAGTTAGTATAGGTTTGTATTTTCATTTTCTAGTAATTGTTTTTTTACAGCAAACTGCAAAACCGCATTCAACTTAGGTCTTTAATATGTGTAAGCAATTCAGTTTCTATAGCCCAGTTCAAAATAATCATTTCCGTAGTTAAAGTAATTTGCTCCCTTAGCATTTCTGACAAAGTACCCTGTAGAGAACTTTTAAATCTACCAACTCATTGCATTCCCCAAAACCATTATTCCCAAGTACCTACTCCTTTTTTTTTTTTTTTTTTTTTAATAGCACACACCCTAACAATTGCTATATACTTGGGGAAAAGTTCTTTGAAGTCTTCTTGGGATACAAAGAAAACCTCTGTGGAAAAGTCCTAAACCTTCTAGAACTTATGGCATACTTGGGAGCCATACTAATGTTTTTGTTGCCTTCCCATTCTTATTTCCCAGTCTTTTCTAATCTCTTATGATTTTAGTTTTATAGATGTGCATTGTTTTATGTGCCATACTTAGCCCTTTTTTTAAAAAAATGCTTTTATTCTATACACAACCATAGACTCCACCAGAGCTGGTCATTTAACAGTATCCTATTCCCTGTTTCTTTGCCTGTACTTATTTTCCTGGTAGGGAAGACTGTCTCAAACCTGCAGTCCAGACTTCTGCTTGACCTTGCCCCCCCCTCTGAAGTCCCCCTCTAGTTATTTGTTGTCAGTACCTTGGTTCCTTTGCTAATTTTCTACAATAAATTCCAGCTCTCCTGCCAGTTTTCCTTCCCCCTACTTGTGGTCAGCCCCATTAGTAGCATCTCATTTCACCATTCCCTTGTGTACTTGGTTCTCTTTGTAAATATAATCTGTATGGTGATGGTAGTGGTTCGCCTTAAGGGCATGCATCCAAAATGTTCTGTCGCTATTTCATGACCCCCCTACCACGTTTCAACATTTATTTCCACTTTAATTTGTTTTCTTCTGCCTGTTACATTTGGGAATATTAACGGTCGTTCCATAAAATATTCTTCCAAATTTGAGAATCCTAAACCACTTTGTTCTCTGGTAAGGAATATCAACTCTTTCCCCTCCCTAATTCCTTCAGTTCTTTTTTTTTCCACAATTTCACCTCTGGCTGATAAAATATGCCCAACCTGTACATATTAAAGGGATTAAACATTTTTCACTGTTTGTATCCCCTGCTGTCATTATTCAATGGCTTCCAACTTCAGTTTTTGTATTGTCTTATTTAGTCTCTTCTCGCACATATTTATCTGCTGTAATAAAATCCGTTTTAATTCATACATCTTAAAACTTCATTTTATGTCCCATAAACATGGGTGTTGCTGAGCCAGACCACATGTGGGAACATAGTTTACTGCTATAGCCCTTTTTTATCTTCATTTATTTTACCCTGCAAAAAAATGACCATCTCAAAATATTCCCAGATACTAGAGTATCTGTTTTAGGATTTATCAAGTAGAAAATAACACCTGCAAACAAGGGCAATTGTTCTTGAGCATCTGGCATGTTTTATCTTTTGAATTTGAAAATCCCTTATATTTTTGCCAGCAATTAGTATAGACAAAGGGGAAAGAGGGCATAACACCCCTGCCTGATTCCTCTCTTCAAGTATACTCTCTCAACTTGATCCTTGCCTGTGACCCTTCATATATCTTCCTAAGTATCCCATTGTTCTGTACAGCACATGCCAGTATTGTCTTACTCATAAAATCCCAGCTAATTATCAAATGCCTTCTTTGCATAAAGACCTACAAACAGTAGTTGGAGCGTCTTGCCCTCTGCTTTCCTCTGTCTCATCATTTTTCTGTTAATGTTAAGTGTGTGCCTCTACTCCACAATCCCACTTTAATCTGCTTTGGCAAACCTTGGCCAATAAATTATGGTTCAGATTTGAAATTGGTCTGCATTAAGTTAGATTTAGAGTCTTTGCTCTGTTTGGGTAGTACAGCCACCACAACTTTCCAAGATGCTGGTACTGTTTCTCCATTTAAAGTATTGTTAGCCTTCTAAATCATTATCCCTCATAATTTCATAGGAATTCAGTTTGTTCCTGGAGACATCTCTGTGATGTATCACCAATTTTATCTCATCCCTTCCAGTCTTTGCTATTAATTTTGGAGCCTCATCTTCCTCAGTGGCATATGAAAAATGTTTTTTATTCGGAGATTAAACTGAAAAATTGAGTATTATTTAAAGTACATTCATGGACTCCACTTTCATGCTCCAGTCCAAAATAACTAGACTGTCATATCAGCTTTAATAAACCTAGGTTTTCTGCACAGTTCTCTCAAGTTCTTTCTTTTCCTTTCCAAGGCTGAAAAGTCTATAGAAATGTAGCTGAGGATGGTTGACAAGAGCATATGGAGTTTCAGTACCATAAGTAGCTTGAAGTGCCGCTGAAGTAGAATTGAGTGTAGGCATACAAGTGTTTTTTATTTAAATTAATTCCCTGGTGACCTGACTCTGTTCAGTTTTGTTTTCCAACCAAATGTTCGTGTTACACTGCTGCAGTCATCACACTTGGGTTATCCTGCTGTCAGGCGGTTCCCCAGTCGGCCTGAGTTCCAAAGTCTTGGTCCGGCGTCGGTTGCGGTCGCCTCCTCCCTGACGTCATTGCGACGGGTATATAAGATGCAGCCAACGACATTTTCTTCAGTCTTTCTTGCCGCACGGTGCCCGAAGCAATAGCAGTTCGCAAGTGCCAGTCGGCAGTCTCCTGAGATTTTCATTCAGAATCCAGAACCGAAGTCTTCTACAAAGCTAAGTACCCCGTTGGGGAAACTTTTTCTTGCCTCAGACCGATGTCAGTAAAAGTTAATAACTGTATTTCTTGTGGGAAGCAAATGCCTCATAAAGATTTCCATTCCTATTGTATCCCATGCCTAGGCCCAGACCATGACGTCACTGGTTGTCTGTTTCGTGCTAGGTTTAACAAGCGCACTATTAAACGTCTGTTTCATTTTGCTAGACATTTTGGTAGAAAATTCAATTATACCATGCCGTCGGAACTTCCGACTGGAATACACAAAAAGCGCAAAGACAACGATAGGCATCCAAGGCCCAAAACTGACTAAGCCTCTTCTAGGCCAGTTGCCGGTTCTCCGGTTTTCAGTGAGGCGCCTTCGCAGCCACTGACTACCGCTTCTGTAGAACCACAGGCCGCCTCTGACTCCCACGTGGAGATGGCTGAGCCTTCGGATGCACAAGTTATTCAGCCTACCAAGACTAACCTTTCAGAGGGATCTGGAGTAGCTGAGCAACCCACAGCTTCAGAGGGCGTCTTCACACCTACTCACTTGAGCATTAAACCCTCAGCTAAGTCTAAGCCTCCTTTAAAATCAAAGAAACAAGTACAGCATTCTCCAGGACAGGCCTCCATGCCTAAGAAACAAATGCTCAAAATGGCCGAAGACCTAATCACTCTGATCAGGGGATCTCATCCCCCTCCTGATAAAAGGCCTAGACTGGATGCAGACTGAGTCATCCGACCATGTGTCCATCTCTTCTGATTCATCCTCAGACCTAGGATACTCTTTACCCCCTTATGAGGATTCTGATGCTGAGGAATCAATTCCATCAGCCTCACCGCCTGAGGACTACTCCTTTGGGGAAACCTACATACCACGAGGGAACATTTCCACTGGGAAGCCCGGGATTACTCAGAATCCAAGAAAAGGCTCAGACTTCCTTTTATTACCTCAACACAGACCCCTTGCTATTCCGCCAGTGTTGGATATTGTGGATGATGTGTATACTGAACCCAGCTTAAATCCTGATTCCTTACTTGCAGCCCCTGTTAAACCTGACAGATACTACAGAGTCCCTGACTCTCATAAATTTCTGTATAAAAGCCCTGTAGCTGACCCTGAAACTTTCTCAGGGACCCAAAGGAGTTAAGGCCTCATCAGCCAAGAATCCAGTTCCCTCTGACAGATTCCAGAGCATTAGACAGATGGGGAAAGAAAGTGTATACGTCTGCAACTTTAGCAATGAGAGCCTTAAATTGCCAGTTTCACATGCTAAAATATCAGCAATTTTTACTGTCTCAGTTAAAACAAAAAAATGCTTCAATAATCAGAACCTCCTAATTTTAAAGAAATGCAGGATTTATTGCATGCAGCTGAACAAGTGGGAAACAATACTTTGCAATGTGGTTTTGATTCTCTAGAGGCCTCCTGCAGAGCAGCAGTTACAGGCTCTGTCATTAGAAGACATGCTTGGTTAAAAGAACATGCATTACCAGATCATGTTAAAGCAAAATTATTGGATGCACCTTTGCAGCAGGATGTTAGTTAAGGCAAAGAGGTATTAAAGAAAATGGAGGATAAGGCAAAATCTATGCAGACGGTGAAGGATTTCTTACAGGTTCAGCCTCCTAGATTTAGCAGAAACTGGCCAACTAAGAATTGGTCATTTCCAATTAGACCTCAAAGGGGAAGATACAGACGTCCAGTCCTCGACAATGGGTTGCATCAGGCCAGAAAGAAGGGGAAGACGGGGCCCCAACCATATAAAAAGCAGCTCCAATGACTTCCCACTACAGCTGCCAAACAAATCCCTCTTGGCAGCCCCCCTGGGAGGAAAACTGGCACTCTTCTACCACAATTGGCAAATAATCACCAAAGACAAATAGGTTCTCAACATTGTATTTCAAGATTATAGGTTCCACTTTCACACACTACCAAGGTTAAAAGGAATGCCAAATCTGCCACCAAATCAATGGGCAGAGGCTCAAAAATAAATTAAAGCACTCATGGATATGAGAGCTTTTCAAAAGGTACCATCACAGGAGCAAGGACAAGGATTTTACTCAAGACTCTTTCTGGTACCCAGAAAGGACAAAGCCTGGAGGCCCATTCTGGATCTTTCATCTCTAAACACTTACCTGGATGTTCAGAAGTTCAAAATGTTGACACTACAGCAGCTTCTTTCCATGCTGGGCAAGAAAGCTTGGCTCGTGACTTTGGACCTCAAGGAGGCATACCTGCATGTCCCTGTCAGACAAAACTGCAGAAGATACCTCCGATTCATAGCTGGTTCAATGCACTACCAATTCTCTGCACTGCCCTTTGGCTTATCTACTGCGCCCAGGGTCTTCACAAAGTGCCTGGCACCAGTAATTGCATTTTGCAGACAGAAAGGAATTCAAATTTATTTGTACCTGGACGACTGCCTGATTCAAGCAGAGAGCAAGGACATTCTTCTAAAGCATCTGGGGTTTGTAAAAAAGTTAAGTTGCCTGGGGTACACAGTAAACGAAAAGAAATCAAAACTAGTGCCCTCACAAGAGATTATATTCCTGGGTGCCAGCTTGAACACAATGGCCCAGATGGCTTATCTCACACCAGACAAGGACAACTGACTCAATACTTTCAATTAATGGCAACAAAGATGCAACTCCCTGCAAGAAAAATTCTGCAGGCCTTGGGTTACATGGCATCCTGCATTCTACTAATTCCATATGCCAGACTGCACATGAGGAAACTACAATGGTACCTAAAGAATGTATTGTCTCAACACTGTCAAAGTTTGGAAATGGTTATACCACTAATTCCTTGCCTTCAACAGGAGTTTCAGTGGTGGGCTCAAGCTTGTCACCTCAATAAGGGACAGCCTTTCACACAACCCACAGCCAGGCAAACCCTGACAACAGATGTATCTGATTACGCCTGGGGGAGCACACGTAGCAGGCAAATGTATTCAGGCACGTGGCCCGCAGAACAAAGGTATCTTCACATCAATCAAAAAGAGATGCTAGCTGTACAAAATGCCATTATAGCTTTCAAGGACCTGCTGTATCCAAGACAACTACTGCTAAAGACAGACCACCACAGTTATGTGGTACATAAGCAAGGGGGCACTCACTCCTACCCCCTATGCAGACAAGCCATGACCTTGTGGAACACAGCTATAAACTTCATCTGCAAGCACAATTCCTGCCAGGTGAGAGAAACACACTGGCAGACGACTTTAGAAACATCATAGATCCCCACGAATGGGAATTGAATCCACAAATATTCAGAATGATACAGAAATGGTGGAGCCCGGACATAGATCTGTTTGCATCCCCAATAAACTGCCAGCTACAAAAATTCTGCACAAGGAGTTACCATCCACAAGCATGGAAAGTGGATGCCCTCTCATTCAGCTGGGAGAACCTACAAGGTTACGCTTTCCCACCACTACCTCTCCTGCCAAAGGTATAAAAGCCAGGCAAGAAGAGCCAAAGATCCGGATTGCACCAGACTGGCCACGCCAGCACTGGTACCCAATTATAAGGAGCATAGCACAAGAACCACCCTGGATTTTGCCTCAAATCCCACATCTGCTGACTCAGCACAACAATCAAATACTACACAGCCAGCTAAAGACACTAAACCTAGCTGCATGGAAGTTTCCTTAGTCAAGCAAGCAATGCCTCTCTCCAAAGCTGTCATTCTGGAGGCCAGAAGGCCTAGTACCAGGAAAGTCTATTCGGATAAATGGAAGAGATTCTGTGCCTGGAACCAAGCTCACACCTCTTGTCCCAAACATTCCTCAGATACTACAGTAGTTAACTGAGATGCTGGACAAAGGCCTGTCCTTCTCATCCATCAAGATCCACGCCTCTGCCATCTCTGCTCATTACAACATGGATCCACCAATTTTCTCTAATCCTCTCTTAAAACAGTACCTCAGAGGGGCTAAAAACATAAGACCGCCCCGTAGAGCACCTACTCCAACTTGGGACCTCAACTTTGTTTTGGAAAAACTAACTTTACCTCCTTTTGAGCCAGCTAACACAGCAGAATTAAAATATATCTCTTGGAAAACTGCTCTGCTGCTGGCAATAACATCAGCACGAAGAGTTTCAGAATTACAGCCACTAATGGCAGTGGAACCTTTCCTCATTTTCCACCAGGACAAGGCTGTCTTTAAGAACTAACCCTACTTTTATGCCAAAGGTGGTATCCAGTGTGGCTCTAAATCAAACTATTCACCTGCCAACTTTTTATCCTAAACCACAGAATAAAGGGGAGAGACTACTGCACTCTTTGGACATTCACAGACAGTTACGCTTCTACTTGGACAAAACCAAAGCTTTCAGAAAACCTGAGCAATTATTGGTAGCATATGCTGCAGGAGCACAGGGAAAAGCCATTTCAAAACAGACCATTTCAAAATGGATAGGACATTGTATACGTTTCTGCTACACATACCATGGAAAAACCTGTACCTAGCAGCATTAGATCTCACTCCACCAGGGCAACAGCCACTTCAACTGCCTACCTCAGGAGAGTACCTACAAAGGGTATTTTGGAAGCAGCAACTTGGAGTTCTGTACATACCTTCACCAAGCATTACCATCTGCCTCTATACTCTTAAATCCAGAGCTGGCTTCGCCATTGCAGTGCTGCAGGGCCACCCCTAATGCCTTATAGAACCAGCCAGCCTACCTCAGATTTGGGATTCTACCCAAGTGTAATGACTGCAGCAGTATAACACGATGAACATAGTACAGTTTTGTACCTACCATAAGTGTAGATGTTGGAGTGTATACACTGCTGCAGTCCAGGTTGCCCTCCCTCCATCCCCTCTTACTGGCTGGTACGTACCTATGTCTTCTACCCTTTACTACCTATGGGGAGTATTTGCTGGTAGCTGTAAGTTGTTTTTTGCTTTTCTTATGTATGTTTTATTAGCAATTGGAATTGCCTACCTATTTAAGGGCACCTGACATCTTGGGCAAGAAAAACTGAAGAAAATGTGTCTGCTGCATCTTATATACCCCTGTCGCACTGACGTCAGGGAGGAGGCAACAGCAACCGACGCCGGACCAAGACTTTGGATCTCAGGCCGACTGGGGAACTGCCTGACGGCAGGATAACCCAAGTGTAATGACTGCAGCAGTGTATACACTCTAACATCTACATTTATGGTCGGTACAAAACTGTACTTTCTGTTGATCTAGGAGGGAACAGAACTGATGGTGTTACTTTCCAAAAATTAGTTCTAGTTGGTTAAATTATCTAGTTGAATCATAACAGAATAACCCTTGTTGTACTGCTTTTAACAGTGACTTGTAAGATTTTTGATTACTTGGGGGATTCCCTTAGTGTTGTCAAGAATAAACTTTTTATGCTTGCGCATTTTACTGTGCTACTATCTATTTCACTTTTACTAGAAATTAGTAAATGATTTCTTATGGACTTCAGTCTCTCCTAATTTTATGTAAATCCGTTTTGATACCTCACCAAAATGATAGGTTCAATCCTCATTTTGTTGGTCTAAGATGTCCTTCCATATTACTGTTTCAGTTTTCTTTACAGTTGGAATCCTTTGCTTAGGGCAGCTTGACATCTGGCCAGTATACTAAAGCCTTTAGGTAGTAATGGTTATGCCATATGTCAAAAGTATGCTCTCCCTGTAAGGCATAAAAGTGGCATGGGTGCATCATCGGTACTTTCCCACCATTGTGAACACCATCTTTGATCATTGATCTGAATGTTCATTCGTCTGCTGGTTATGTACCACTTTCAGATAAGTGCCCTATTGGGATCTTTTGATTTTTATTGGCCTGTTTTGCTTTGTTCTGGTTGTTGGTTTCATATCATCTAGAAAGGGGGAATGTTATTGTAGGAGATGGATTCCCCATAAGTCATCAACGAGCAGTGGTTGTTCTGCTTGGGTACTTCCCATGGCCATGTGTGTTGAGAGATTTGCCAAACTTTTGTTCCAAGACATATAGTCTACTTTCTTCCCTGGCTATTTACTTGAAAAGCCAATGACTCTGTTATCTAAAGATACTAAGGAGGGATCTTCCCATCCCGAGGGTAGTCTATCTGCGAAGAAAGACCAAGAAAGCTCTGTCGGATTCTTCAGCTATACCACATCCACCGAATGTTTTTTGAGGCTAGTTAAAGCCTAGAGGATCATCCGGTTTCCTTCTGATCTTTTGCATGACTGCTTCAGTGGGCAGCATGGATCTGACTTCACATATCCATAGAGGGCTTGCAGATCGATGTACAGAGTGAAATACTGCTGATAAAGCTCTAGCCCTTCTCAGTCGCTTACCATCTTCTCAGAGGTGACCTATGTCTGACCTATAGGGCCATGTCAAACCCTGAACTAATGGACATGCTTCACCTCAAAAAAACGAGATCCCTCAGAATCACTCGTTCTAGCGACTTGAACCTATGTACAACAATAAACAGGACGTGCTGGAGGGATAGATTCCTGTCCCAGCGACTCCCCGCACTCGAATAGAATCCCAATCCATATTCGACAGAGCTCCTCTCTGACCCTTTTCAAGAGAAATCTTGAGTGGATGGGTAATCATAAGTTCTACCCTGGGATCATTTCAGGAGCTCTGTTGACAGAGGCCCAGGTTACTAATCTAATGGGGAGGCGAAAGCCATCACTCTGTGGCTAGGTTTATAAAAATGCCCATGGGCAGATAGCCTAGTACTTGCCCATGAACCTATAATTACTGAAGGCCCTAGGGGTGCTCCTCCGATATTGGTGAGGAAATAGGTTCAGACTACAATAAGTGTCATCAGGGGTCAGAATCTCCTAAGTTGTTTAAGGCTGATGTCCCTCTCAAAAGCAGAAAACTAAACACATTTCTCCTCTTCTAAATATACTCAGAGTGAATGGGAACACTTCATTCAAGGCCTGTTTGATGCTCTTATGGCTCTAAAGCCTCCACAGAGGAATTTAGTTCTTGCTACTCCTCAGTCTTCTATCCCTCCTTAAGAGGCCTAGGAAGCAGGATTTCTCTGATGCAGTTTCTGATGAAGTATGTTTCACTTATTCTTAGATTCCTTCTCTCCTAGATTATGATTGTGAGGAAGAAATCTGTCAGTCTGTCCTTTTTGAGGAGACTTCTTTTGATGACACTATTTCCAGAATGATAGCTTTTCAAATTGGACTGTGCTAAGGTGTCCAGAAGTGGTACTGAAAACTTCTGCAAATGGAGTCTACTAGGTCTTCTGTTCTGTTCCTGCTTTGCTAGATGCATTTTCCATTGCTTCTCAGGCTTCTGATTCCCAGCCTCCTGCTCTCAAAAAAACTGATAGATTTTATAAATTGCCTGATTACTGCAACTTCCTTTAAGTGCCGCTTTCCTGACCCTTTTGTGTATCAGTTGCCTTTGATAATCCCTCCAAATTGCTCTCCCAAGTTGCTACCCTCTAAGGACAGCAGAACCACGGCGAGGCTAGGTAATAAACTATACTTCTGCTACCCTGGCCTTTAGAGTTGTCCGACCAATGACCAGATATGTTTTGTGGCTCTTCGCTCTCTGGCCTTTTGGGCAATTTTAGATCTTCCCGATTCTTAGAAGGCCTCTGCTCATCCCTTGCTAGGGATATCATTCCAAATTGATATATATTTACGAAGAAGCAAGTGCTGTAATAAGGTCAAAGTGAGCAGTGTGCACTCAGGCCATCAAACTTGCTGTAAAAAGCAACTTCAGAACATCTGTCTAACTGAAACCACTGAATTTTTGCTGTTTTTGAGAAACCTGTAGTTGTAAGTGTGCCATATCACCAAGTAAGGAAAATGTATGCCCTTTTATATCAGTACCTAGTGTGCGTGTGGTGGTTGGTAATCTCTGATATGCCTTAAGTAAGATGTAGGTAATTACAATGTCGAAGACCTTTGTTCAAACTGAAGTTTTTAAGGCAACAAAGATGCTTCATTTGCAGCTAAGCATAAAGTTTGATTAGGATCTGCAGTACAGTAACTACTCGTTGGTAAGCATTATGTAATAGTCGCTGAAATTGAATGTTGCTATACAGTATTGTGATGCCCCTAACAGAGCATTGGAGATGTCTTGGGGTCTGAACACACTTTGTTCTGCTTATAAGCATTCTGGTTTTGTACTGCATTATTAATTGCACCCTAGTTTTAAAACTTCTTGATTTGTGACTTTTTTTAGCAGAGAGTTGCTGCCTTTCATTAGTCTTTTAGTGTGTGTGTGTGTGTGTGTGTGTGTGTGTGTGTGCGCGCGCGCACGTGTGTAGGGAGTAAGTAGATTGCAACTGTGCATGGCTTGCTTGCAGAATAGGTTTGCTGTTCTGATTTGTATTATTGATGGTTACCAAGACTGACATTACCTTCTAAAACGGATTACAGAGCTAAGGAACCTACTGTGCAATTTTTTCAACTATTCACTTTCTTTCCTCCCCAGGTCCATTCAGCACACCAGTACCTTTCCTTCAGAGCATCCCAGTGTATTCTTGCAATTCAGGGGCAGAAAAGCGCAAACACTCCACAGCCTTTCCAGAGAGCAGCTTCCTAGATTCGACTTCTGGAAATGTTACCAGTCAGTTCATGAGCCAGGGGACATCAGCTGGCGAAGGTCAGTCTTCACAGCCTATGGTGCCTTGTAGTTCCACTCAGCACATTGTTGGACTTTCTAGTGGTCCTCAGCCAGTCCACTCCACCTCTGTTTTCAACCCTTCTCATTACCCTAACAGTACAACATCTCAGCAGCCTGTACTTTCCCAGTATGGTGGGCGCAAAATTCTTGTATGTTCAGTGGACAACTGCTACTGCTCTGGCATGCCTTCCGTCTCCAATCACAGTGGCCATCAGCCATATCCTAGATCAAGTCATTTTCCATGGACTGTGTCCTCCCAGGAATATTCCCACCCTCTTCCTCCTACACCACCTGTACCTCAATCTCTTCCAGGACTGGCAGTGAGAGATTGGATTGATGCTTCTCAACAACACGGTCGCCAAGAATTCTACAGAGTGTATGGTCAGCCTTCTGCTAAACACTATGTCACCAGCTAACCCATAATGCTGAATTAAGAAATTATGCATTCAAATATAAAGGCATCCCGTTTTCAAATTAAAAAAAAAATCAGAATTGTGATTATTTGGAATTTGGCTTATGAATTTCTCACCAGATCTGTGAGAGCAGATGTTCACTTCACTTACGATGCATTCTTATCCAGGACAACAGATTAACTTTTGAAGCCGTGGAGAGCCCCACACCTCTGGCAATGTGTAACCGATCACCACTTGGAATTGAAAAGGGAAAAGGCATCTCTAATAAATATTTTTTATTCCGTATTTTTTTGTATCATTGATTGGGGGTGGGAGGTGTGGACTGGGCTGGGAAAGTTCTGTAATTTAAACAGGTTTTAAGGTAAAAGGCCACTTATCATTTGGATTGGATTTTTATTGCAGCCATGGTAATGCATATTAATGGAGGTTGGGCTCTGCCACAGAGTCTATCAACTGAGTAAATGAAGCTACTCATTGAAGCTGGCACTTTGCAAAAATGTATGACTTCGTATTGGAAAGGAGGTGGCACTTTCAGTTAGTTTTTCCCCCCCACCAATCACAAGAGACTTTTAAAAAGGAAAAAAAAATTTGGAAAATGCACCCGAGTTTTCCAAAGACATCTCTTCTGTCTGCTCAAGTCTGTGTATATATTTCATGTTTTGGGTGTGTTGCCCCAAGTTATACAATGAAATTTAGAAATTTTATAACCGGCATCATAAGAAACACAAATGCTAGTGCTTGCTGGCAATATTTGTAAATACTTATTGAAGAAAAATAATGCAGGGTATTATTCTAGAGATGTAACTCTCACATGAACTTAATAAACTGATTTCTTGATTAAAATGCATTTATAAAATGTTGGCAAATGTTCCCCCTTTCTACAATTCTTAAATGGTAAATGGTCTTTTAGCTTAAATGAAGGTAGCATTTCTTAGAATTATAAAATGTTATTTAAAGAGTATTGTAGAACAACATTCCTTAAGTGTAAACATTGGTGCAATTTGAAATTATTTCACTTTGTGTTCTTTGCATTGAGTTTTTATCCCTTTCTGTTTTCCCCTTTGCTTTTTAACAGCTGTTTTTTTTTTTTTTTGAGTGCCACAGTCATAACAAAAACTTTACATACCGAAGCTGGTTCAAGCACTTTGTTTTGCAGAAGCATTTATTAATAATAAATCTTGTAATGCCATATTGTAACATTGCAGCAATAAAATGTGGTACTGATGGATGAGCTGGCAAAAAAGAAAATTATTTTGGCCTGCAGGGAAGGCCTTTTAAGTACAAGGTATTTTAAAAAGGGGAAAACTAAATGGGGAGGTGCTTGTAGTGGTTGGGTTGTGTCACTCCATTGAAACTGTTTGCTTGAACCTTGATTAATTGCATATAGTATAGTAGTCCATTTTGATTTGTGTAAATACTTCAAGTCTAAAAATAAATATCCACCAGATAGCTGAACTGAAAGGTTTCTGTTCAATTGTAAATAAATTGACACCCATCACTGCAGCCTGCCTGCTTTTGTAGTTCATTTTCTGATGAACTGCATACATTGAGTATGTTCTTGGGTTAGGTAACATTACTAAGAGTGCTCATACCTGTGGACCAAAACAAGCTGTTATTAACTGAATTCTGCGTTATCAGTATTTCTATGTTGATGCGTCTTGTCTGACTGCAGAATATTATGGGGGAGTGATGACACCTGAAAATGTTTTTTTTTTTTTTGCAATTAAATTGTATTCCCCTAGTTTTTAATGGCTCCCTAATTCTGAGGAAAGGGATTTGGAATGTTTGTACACAGGGTGCAGTCTTTCAGTATGTTTCATGAAAAAGTGCTTATAAAGTCATTCATTTGTAGCATCAGTAAACTTGAATGCATTTTTAGGGTCGTACAGCAGGTTAAGATTTGGAATTACAAACAGCAAGTTCGGTAGGGGTTGTACAAGTTTTTCCATGATGTTCATCGTGTTACACTGCTGCAGTTATTACACTTGGGTTATCCTGCCGTCAGGCGGTCCCGCAGCCAGAGTTCCAAAGTCTTGGTCCGGCGTCGGCTGCTGTCGCCTCCTCCCTGACGTCAGTGAGACGGGTATATAAGATGCAGCCGATGCCATTTTCTTCAGTCTTTCTTGCAGTGCGGTGCCCGAAGCAGAAGCAGTTCGCAAGTGCCGGTCAGCCGACTCCTGAGATTCATTCCGAATCCAGAACCGAAGTCTTCTACAAAAGCTAAGTACCCCGTTGGGGAAACCTTTTTCTTTCCTCAGACCGATGTCAGTAAAAGTTAATAATTGTATTTCTTGTGGGAAGCAAATACCTCATAAGGATTTCCACTCCTATTGTATTCCATGCCTAGGCCCTGACCACAACGTCACTGGTTGTCTGTTTGTGCTAGGTTTAACAAGCGCACTATTAAACATCGGTTTGATTTTGCCCAATATTATTTTGGTAGAAAATTCAATTACACCATGCCGTCGGGAATTCAGACTGTCACAATGCATAAAAAGTGCAAGGACAAGCATCCGAGGCCCAAAACTGACGAGGCCTCTTCTAGGCCGGTTGCCGGTTTTCAGTGAGGCGCCTACGCAGCCCCTGACGACCGCTTCCACAGAACCACAGACTGCCTCCGACTCCCACGTGGAGCTGGCTGGGCCTTTGGACGCACTAGGTCTTCAGCTTACCGATCCTAAACCTACAGAGGAAACCGAAGTATCTGAGCAATCCACAGCTACAAGAGGGAGTTTTCAGACCTACCCAGTTAACGATTAAACCCTATGCTAAGTCTAAGCCCCCCTTAAAAGCAAAGAAACAGACACAACTCTCTCCAGGACAGGCTTCCATGCCTAAGAAACAAATGTGTAGAATGGCCAGGGACCTAATCACCCTGATCAGGGGGTCCCATCCCCCTCCTGGTAAAAGGCCCAGACAGGATGCAGACTATGAATCTTCTGATCAGGTGTCCGTTTTCTCAGACACTTCCTCAGACCTAGGATATTCTTTACCCCCTTATGAGGATTCTGATGCTGAGGAATCAATTCCATCAGCCTCTCCGCCTGAGGACTACTCCTTTGGGGAGACCTTATATACCATGAGGGAGCATTTCCATTGGGAAGGCCAGGATTACTCGGAATCCAAGAAAAGGCTCAGAGACTTCCTTTTATTGCCTCAACACAAGACCCCTTGCTATCCCACCAGTTTTAGACATTGTGGATGATGTATACACTGAATCCAGTTTGAACCCTGACTCCTTACCCCCAGCCCCAGTTAAACCGGATAGATATTCCCTGACTCTCACAAATTTCTGTACAAAAGCCCTGTTGCTGACCCTGAAACTATTCCTCAGAGACCCAAAGGGATTAAGGCCTCATCAGCAAAAAACCCAGTTCCCTCTGACAGAGATTCCAGAGCATTAGATGAGGAAAGAAGGTATATACGTCTGCAACTTTAGCAATGAGAGCTTTGAATTGCCAGTTTCACATGCTAAAATATCAGCAATTTTTAATGTCTCAGTTGAAACAAAAGATGCTTCCAGATTCAGATCCTCCTAACTTAAAAGAAATGCAGGATTTATTGCATGCAGCTGAACAAGTGGGAAAACATACTTTGCAATGTGGGTTTGATTCCTTAGAGGCCTCCTGTAGAGCAGCAGTTACAGGCTCTGTCATTAGAAGGCATGCTTGGTTAAAAGAACATACGTTACCAGATCATATTAAGTTTAAATTATTGGATGCACCTTTGCAGCGGGGTGTGCTGTTGGGTTAAGGCAGAGGAGGTATTAAAGAAGGTGGAGGATAAGGCAAAATCTATGCAAACGGTGAAGGATTTCTTACAGGTTCAGCCTCCTCGTTTTAGCAGAAATTGGCCAACAAAGAATTGGCCCTTTCCAGTCACAGATAGACCTCAAAGGGGCAGATACAGACATCCAAGAGGTGGAGGTCAGACACCAGGCCCTTACAGGCCTCGACAGTGGGGCACATCAGGCCAGAAAGAAGGGGAAGACAGGCCTCAACCTTATAAAAAACAGCCTCAATGACTTTCCACTGCAGCTGCCAAACAGCTCTCTTGGCAGCCCCGTTAGGAGGAAAACTGGCACTTTTCTATCACAACTGGCATTGCATCACCACAGACAAATGGGTTCTCAACATTGTATCTCAAGGTTTCAGGTTCCGTTTTCACACCCTGCCAAGGCTAAAAGGAATGCCAAATCATTGGGCAGAGGCTCAAAAACAAATTACAGCACTCATGGACATGAGAGCTATTCAAAAGGTACCACCACAGGAGCAAGGACACGGATTTTACTCAAGACTCTTTCTGGTTCCCAGAAAGGACAAAGCCTGGAGACCCATTCTGGACCTTTCTACACTAAACACTTACCTGGATGTTCCGAAATTCAAGATGTTGACACTACAGCAGCTTCTTCCCATGCTGGGCAAGAAAGCTTGGCCCGTGACTTTGGACCACAGAGGCATACCTGCATGTCCCTGTCAGATAAAACTGCAGAAGATACTTCAGATTTTGGCTGGTTCAATGCACTATCAATTCTCTGCACTGCCCTTTGGCTTATCTACTGCGTCCAGGGTCTTCACAAAGTGCCTGGCACCAGTAATTGCATTTTGCAGGCAAAAAGTAATTCAGATTTATCCATACCTGGACGACTGCCTGATTCAGAAAGCAAGGGCATTCTACTAAAGCATCTGGCGTACGTAAAAAAGTTAAGTTGGCTGGGGTACTCAGTAAACGAAAAATCAAAACTTGTGCCTTCACAACAGATAATATTCCTGGGTGCCAGCTTGAACACAACGGCCCAGATGGCTTATCTCATGCCAGACAAGCAAGGACAAACTGACTCAATATTTGCAATTAATGGCAACAAAGACCCAACTCCCTGCAAGAAAAATTCTGCAGGCTACATGGCTACGTGGCATCATGCATACTAATTCCATATGCCAGACTGATGAGGAAACTACAATGGTACCCAAAGAGCATATGGTCTCAACACTGTCAAAGTTTGGAACAGTTATACCACTAATTCCCTGCCTACAACAGGAGTTTCGATGGTGGGCACAAGCTTGTCACCTCAACAAGGGACAGCCTTTCACTCAACCCACAGCCAGGCAGACACTGACAACAGATGCATCGGATTATGCCTGGGGAGCACACATGGCAGGAAAATGTATCCAGGGCGAGTGGCCCACAGAGCAAAGACATCTCCACATCAATCCAAAAGAGATGCTAGCTGTACAAAATGCTATTATAGCTTTCAAGGACCTATTGCATCCAGGACTATTACTACTAAAGACAGACAACACCACAGTTAAGTGGTACATAAGCAAGGGGGCACACACTCCTACTCCCTCTGCAGACAAGCCATGACCTTGTGGAACACAGCTCTCAACTACCAAGTTCATCTGCAGGCACAGTTCCTGCTAGGAGAGAAAAACACACTGGCAGACTACCTAAGCAGAAACATTATGGACCCACACGAATGGGAACTGAACCCACAAATATTCAGAATGATGACACAAAAATGGTGGAGCCCGGACATAGATCTGTTTGCTTCCCCAAAGAACTGCCAATTACGGAAATTCTGCACAAGGAGCTACCATCCTCAAGCATGGAAAGTGGATGCCTTCTAATTCAGCTGGAAAAAACTACAAGTATACGCTTTACCTCCTTTACCTCTCCTTCCAATGTTACCCATAAAAGCCAGGTAGGAAGAGCCAAAAATGATTCTGATTGCACCACACTGGCCACTCCAGCACTGGTACCCAGAGCCACCCTGGATTTTCCCTCAAATCCCACAGTTGCTGACGCAACACAACAATCGGATACTTTACAGCCTGCTAAAGACCTTAAATCTAGCCGCATGGAAAATTCCTTAAGCAAGCAATGCCTCTCTCCAAAGCTGTTATGGATGTCATTCTGGAGGCCAGAAGGCCTAGCACTAGGAAAGCGTACTCTGATAAATGGAAGAGATTCTGTGCCTGGAACCAAGCACACTACCTTGACCCTCTTGTCCCAAACATTCCTCAGATACTGCAATACTTAACTGAGATGCTGGACAAGGGCCTCTCTTTTTCATCCAAGAAAATCCACGCTTCAACTATCTCTGCTCATTACAACACGGATCCACCAATTTTCTCTAATCCTTTGCTCAGAGGGGCTAAAAACATAAGACCGCCCAGTAGAGCGCCTACATCAACTTGGGACCTCAACTTTGTTTTGGAAAAATTAACTTTACCTCCTTTTGAGCCAGCTAACACAGCAGAATTAAAATACATCTCTTGGAAAACTGCTCTGCTACTGGCAATAACGTCAGCACGAAGAGTTCCAGAATTATAGGCACTAATGGCAGTGGAATCTTTCCTCATCTTCCACCAGGACAGGGTGTCTAAGAACTAATCCTACGTTTATGCCAAAGGTGGTATCAAGTGTGGCTCTAAACCAAACTGTTCACTTGCCAACTTTTTATCCAAAACCACAGAACAAAGGGGAGAGACTACTACATTATTTGGACATTCACAGACCGTTACGCTTCTACTTGGACAAAACCAAAGCTTTCAGAAAATCTGAGCAATTATTGGTAGCATACGCTGCAGGAACACAGGGAAAAGCCATTTCAAAGCCGACCATTTCAAAATGGATAGGACACTGTATACGTTTCTGCTATACCCACCATGGGAAACCTGTACCTAGCAGCATTAGATCTCACTCCACCAGGGCAACAGCCACTTCAACTGCCTACCTCAGAGGAGTACCTACCAAGGATATTTTGGAAGCAGCAACATGGAGTTCTGTGCATACCTTCACCAAACATTACTATTTGCCTTTGTACTCCAAATCCAGAGCTGGCTTTGCCACTGCTGTACTGCAGGGCCTTATAGCCACCCCTTATGCCTTATAGATCCAGCCTCCCTACCTCAGCTTTGGGATTCCACCCAAGTGTAATGACTGCAGCAGTGTAACATGATGAACATAGTACAGTTTTGTACCTTCCATAAATGTAGATGTTAGAGTGTAAACACTGCTGCAGTCCAGGTTACCCTCCCTCCTTCCCCTCTTACTTTCTGAAACTTACCTAGGGCATCTACCTTTTATTACCTATGGGGAGTATTTGCTGGTAATTAAAATGGTTGTTTGCTTTTCTTTTGTATATTTGAATTGCCTACCTATTTGGGGGCACCTGACATCTGGGGCAAGAAAAACTGAAGAAAATGGCGTCGGCTGCATCTTATATACCCCTGTTGCACTGACGTCCGGGAGAAGGCAACAGCAGCCGTCGCCGGACCAAGACTTTGGAACTCTGGCTGACTGCGGGACCGCCTGACGGCAGGATAACCCAAGTGTAATGACTGCAGCAGTGTTTACACTCAACATCTACATTTATGGTAGGTACAAAACTGTACTTTTTAAGTAGTGTGTTTTGTGTAGTTGGGATGGCAGTGCACATTTTGTCCGTGCACACACTGGATCAATGAGTAGTGTTTCACTGCTTGAACTTTTCCCTCTATCTAGCTTTTGTTCTTAAAATGGTCCCTATTTTCAGTTGTATATACAAGTTATGCACTGGCAAGTGTGCCATCACTAAAATGCACTTTGTGAAATTTTGCAGGATTTAAATCTGTAGTCATGTTAGCCTTGATTGTGTTAGATGTTTAAACAGGAAAACGTACAGTGAGCAGAGGGAGCCCTTTATTTCCATAAAGCTTAAGTTCTACGTAACAAATTGGTCAATCAGCAGAATTGTTGCATTATTCTTTCAGGAAGAACATGGATGTTCTTCGTGTTTCACTGTTGGTCATCACATTTGGGTTATCTGCTTGCAGTAGCCCTCAGCCTGATTATCGAAGTCTTGGGTCCTGCATCGGTTGCTGTCTCATCTTCCATGACATCAGGTAGTCGGAGTATAAAGCATGCAGCTGACGCCATTACATCAGTCTTTCTTGCTGTGCGGTGCCCAAAGCAGAAGCAGTTCGCAAATGCCGGTCGGCCGACTCCTGAAATTTTAGTTTCAGAACCGAAGTCTTCAACTAAAGCTAAGTACCCTGTTGGGGAAACTTTTTCTTGCTCTAAATTGATGTCAATAAAAGGCAATAATTGTATTTCTTGTGGAAAACAAATAACTCACAAAGATTTTCATTCGTACTGTATTCCTTGTCTAGGCCCTGACCACGACGTACTTTGCTGTCTGTTTTGTGCCTTATTTAAACCACAAACTATTCGTGGTTGGTACATTTTCGCTTCTAAATATTTTGGTACTCTGTTCAATTATCCATATGCATCTTTGGTAAGCCACCCGACCTTCTGAAAAAGCGCAAAGATAGGCTGCCTAGGTCCAAAGCTGCCGACGATGCTTCTAAGCTAGTCGCCAATTCACCGGTACTCAGGTGCTTTTGTAGCCCCTGATACCTGCTACTTCAGATTCGCAGGCCACTACTGAGACCCATTCAGAGTCCAGTATGCCAAGAGATGTTTCAGCTGTGGAACCTGCTGATGTCTCTACCTTGGATGGGTCTGGAGCCGCTGTGCAGGCACCAGCTTCTGAGGGTGTATTCAGGCCTACTGACTTGCATATTAAACCAATGCCATCTTTTAGGCCTAAAACTCGAGCCATGCCTAGGAAACAGATGCCCAGACCAGCATGGTCAGGCCTCTATGCCTAAAAAAACAAATAAGAATGGCTGAAGACCTTATTACTTTAATCAGGGGAAGCCAACCTTCCCCTTCTAAGAGACCTAGGATTGAATTTGCTTATGATACTTCTAACCAGGATTCTGAAATTTGTCCCCTCTGACCAGGATTTACCCTCATCTACCTATGAGGATTCTGATGCAGAGGATTCTATTCCCTCTGCCCCCCGCACCCCCCCCCCCCCAGAAGATTTTTTTTTTGGTGAAGCCTTGCATACTCTTGGGAAGCATTTTCACTGGGAAAGCCAGGATTGCACTGATTCTAAAAAGAGGCTTAGAGATTTCTTATTCCTTCCCCAACCCAGGCCTTTAGCTGTCCCTCCTGTGCAGGACATTGACTATGCCTTTTCGGAATCTAGTTTGCCCCCTGACTCTCTCTACCTCCTGCTCCCAGAAAACCTGATATTACAGGGTTCCTGATTCTCACAAGTTCCTCTTTAAAAATCCTACTGCAGATCCTGAGATTATTTCACAGGGACCCAAGGGCATTAAGGCTGCTACTTCCAAAAATCCTACCCCCTCTGATAGATTCCAGGGCCCTGGATAGATGGAGTAAGAAGGTTTACATCTCTGCAACCTTGGCCATCATGTTTCCTAGGCATGGTTCGAGTTTTAGACCTAGAAGAAGATGGCATTGGTTTAATATGCAAGTCAGCAGGCCTGAATACACCCTCAGAAGCCAGTGCCTACACAGTGGAGCCGGACACATCCAAGGTAGAGACATCCGCAGGTTCCACAGTTGAAGCATCTTGCGGCATACCGGACTCTGAATAGGTCTCAGTAGAGGCCTGCAAATCTGAAGTAGTGGGTATCAGGGGCTGTGAAAGTACCTCACTGAGTACCAGCGAACTGGCAACTAGCTTAGAAGTGTCGTCGGCAGATTTGGACCTAGACTGCCTGTATCTGTCTTTATCTTTGCGTTTTTTTGGAATGTCTGTAGTCTGGTGGCTTACCCAAGACATATCCGGATAATTGAACCTAGAACCAAAATATTTGGAAGCGAAAATGTACCAACGACAAATAGTTCACGGTTTAAATAAGGCGCAAAACCGACAGTGAGGTATGTCGTGGTCAGGGCCTAGGCAAGGAATACAGTCCGAATGAAAATCTTTGAGAGGTATTTGCTTTCCACAAGAACTACAATTACTGACGTCAGTTTAGAGCAAGAAAAAGTTTCCCCAAAGGGATACTTAGCTTTAGTTGAAGACTTCGGTTCTGAAACTCGAACAAAAATTTCAGGAGTCTGCTGACTGGCACTTGAGAACTGCTGCTGCTTCAGGCACCGCATAGCTAGAAAGACTGATGTCATGGCATTGGCTGCATGCTTTATACCCCTAACTACCTGACGTCATGGAAGATGAGACAGCAACCGACGCAGGACCCAAGACTTTGATAATCAGGCCGACTGAGGGCTACTGCAAGCAGATAACCCAAATGTGATGACAGCAACAGTGAATACACTCTTAACATCTAAATTTATGGCAAGTGTACACAACTGTACTTTTTCAGGCTACTCTTCAGTGTTATGTCACTTAGGCTGTCAGCCAGTTGGAAGTTGGCACAGTGTTTAGTTTGTTATATTTTGAAATTAAGAGAATTGTCAGGAGCTACAGCATAATGTAGGCAGGTATACTGAGGTACCCAGAGAGTTGCCATGCCACATAACCTACTGTAGCAACCATGCGACAGTGGTAACTTCACTGTCTTTAAGTGATTCAAACTGTTCCAGAGCTTGATTGGTGTAGCTCTGAGTCATTGGAGAAGTGCTGCTTTATCCTTTTTCAGTATCTTAATGTTACATTATATACCTGCTGCTTAAAGTCTGAGTCCATTCTAGTCAGTCTTGTGGTTGTGCTCAAGGTATGCCATCCCAGTGGTACTATGGATTGTGTTTGGTGCTACTCTTCAAGAGTTTCCTATTAGTCTGGTTCCGAGTGATCCCAAGTCGCTGAAAGGAATGTGCAACACAAAGCTCTGACCGCAGAGTTTCAAGAACTATGCAGACGTGCTCCCACCTCAGTAGGGAACCACTTGCCACACAACTTTCCCATGCTACTGACTCCACTCCCATCCCATAACATTCTGTGTACTATTACTTTCTTTTCAGCTGATAAAAGTTCTTCAGACATGGTTAAAATGGCCCCAGGCTGCATTTTTTTTTCTGAAGCTGTAGATATCCTAACTGTTTAGAATCCACTCGGATGTTCTTCATGTTTCACTGTTGCAGTCATTACATTTGGGTTATCTGCTTGCAGGTTGCCCTCAGTCGGCCTGATTAACAAAGTCTTGGGTCCTGCGTTGGTTGCTGTCCCTTCTTCCATGACGTCAGGGGTATAAAAACATACAGCCGATGCCATTACATCAGTCTTTCTTTCCGTGCGGTGCCCAAAGCAGATGCAGTAAGCAAGTGCCGGTCGTCCGACTCCTGAAATTTTCGTTTGAGTTTCAGAACCGAAGCCAAGTACCCCGTTGAAAGTTTTTCTTGCTCCTTACTGATGTCAGTAAAAGTTAATTGCATTACTTGTGGAAAGCAAATACCTCAAAGATTTTCATTCGTACTGTATTCCTTGCCTAGGCCCTAACACGACGTAACTTGCTGTTGGTTTTGTGGTTTATTTAATCAGCACATTATCCGTCGGTAAATTTTCGCCTCTAAATATTTCGTTTCTCAGTTTAATTATCCAGAAATGTCGTCTGTTAGCCATCTGACTACTGGGATTCCGAAAAAATGCAGAGATAGAGGCAGCTGAGGTCCAAAACTGCCGACAACGCTTCTAAGCCAGTCACCAGTTTGTGGGTACTTAGTAAGGCGCTTTCACAGAAACCTGATACTTCTGATTCGCAGGCCTCTACTGAGACCCATTTAGAGTCCGGTATGCTGCGAGAGGCTTCAACTATTGAAGCCGCGGATGTATCTACCTTGGTTGGGTCCGGAGCTGCTGTGCAGGCACCGGCTTCTGATGGTGTATTCAAGCCTATGGACTTGCATATTCGACACCTCCTTCATTACTTATGCCTAAATCTCGATCCATGTCTAAAAAACCAACGCCCAGGCCTCTAGCCCTTCTAAAAGGCCTAGGACTAAGGTTGATTATGCATCTTCTGATCAGGATTATGTTTTTTCTGACTCTTCTGATCTGGATTTGTCCTTAACTACATGTTCTTCGTGTTTCACTGTTGCAGTCATTACATTTGGGTAATCTGCTGGCAGGCTGCCCTCAGTTGGACTGAATAACAAAGTCTTCTGTCTTGCGTCAGTTGCTGTCTCCTCTTCCATGACGTCAGGGGTGTCAAACATGCAGCTGATACCATTTTAATCTGTCTTTCTTGCTGCGTGGTGCCCAAAGCAGGAGTAGTTCGCAAATGCCGGTCGGCCGACTCCTGAAATTTTCATTTTCGAGTTTCAGAACTGAAGTCTTCAGCTAAGTACCTCGTTGGGGAAATTTTTTCTTGCTCCTTACTGATGTCAGTAAAAGTTAATTGTATTACTTGTGGGAAACGAATACCTACTAAGGATTTTCCTTTGTACTGTATTCCTTGCCTAGGCCCTGATTACGTGTCTTGCTGTCAGTTTTGTGCTAACAACGCATTAAGCATCGGTGTATTTTTGCTTCTAAATACTTTGGTTCAAGATTGAACTGTCCTGAAATGTCTGTTAGCAATCAGACTACCGGAATTCACAAAAAACGCAAGGAAAGACAGTCTAGGTCCAAAACAGACAAAGCTTCTCCTAAGCCAGTCACCTGTTTGCTGGTACTCGGGCGCTTTCGCAGCCCCTGATGCCTGCTACCTTTGAGTCGCAGGCCTCTACCGAGACCCATTCGGAGTCCGGTATGGCACGAGATTCTGCAAGTATTGAAGCCGCGGATGTCTCTCCCTTGGATGGGTCCAGAGCCGCTGAGCAAGCACTGGCTTCTGAGGGTGTTTTCAGGCCTAACATTTGTATATTAAACAGATGCCATAATCGAAAACCAGGCCGAACCTTATTTCTATGTCTAAAAAAAAAAAATAAACTCATGAACCATGTGCTCAGGCCCCTATGCCTAAAAAACAAATTATCTAAATGGCTGAGGATTTTAATTACCTTGATCAGGGGTTCCCAACCCCCCTGCTAAGAGGTCTAGGCAAGGCACTGATTATGAATCTTCAGATCAGGTTTCCATTTCTTCTCATTCCTCTTCTCATCAGGAATTTTCTGTCCCACCTTATGAGGACTCTGATGCAGAGGAATCCATCCCTTCTGCTTCTCTTCCTGAGGGATTACTCTTTTGGAGAGACTTTGCATACTTTAAGGGAACATTTTCATTGGGAGAGTCAGGACTTCTCAGAATCCAAAAAGAGGCTTAGGGATTTTCTTCTTCCTCAGCATAGGCCTTTGGCTACAACTCCTGTATTAGACACTGATTTCTCAGAATCAAGCATGGCTCCTGATTCCCTGCCTCTGGCTCCTAGTAAGCCAGACAGATATTACAGGGTTCCGGACTCCCACAAATTTCTTTTCATATATTGTGCTGCTGAGCCTGAAACTATTTCTCAGGGTCCCAAGGGTGTTGACTTGTTAAGGCTTCTACAGCCAAAAATCCTACCCCTTCAGATAGAGACTCCAGGGTGCTGGATAGATGGGGTAAGAAGGTTTATACATCTGCAGCCTTGGCAATCAGGGCTTTAAACTGCCAGATGTTCATAGTGTTTCACTGTTGCAGTCATCACTGTAGGGTTCTTCCTGCCGGCAGGCAGCCCTCGGTCAGCCGGAATCCCAAAGTCTGGGTCCGGCGTCGGCTGTGAACACACCCTCCCTGATGTCAGTGCGCCAAGGGTACAAAGCTCCCAGCTGACGCCATGTTCTCCAGTCTTTCTTGCCACGCGGTGGAAGCAGTTCGCAAGTGCCAGTCGGTTGACTCCTGTTATTTTTGGTGCTTCATTCCTAAGACATTCTTCTTTTCAAAGCTAAGTACCCCGTTGGGGAAACTTTTTTCTTGCTCCAGACCGATGTCAGAAAAAGTTAATTGTATTTCATGTGGGAAGCAAATACCTCATAAGGATTTTCACTCTTACTGTATTCCTTGTCTAGGCCCTGACCACGACGTAGCTAGTTGTCTGTTTTGTGCTAGATTTAATCAACGTACTATTAAACTGAGATACGATTTTGCCTTTCATTACTTTGGGAGGCGATTTAATTATAACATGTCATCGGACACGCTTCCGACTACCGGAGTCATAAAAGGCGCAAGGATAAGGATAGGCCTCAGAGGTCCAAATCAGACAGTTTACAATCAGAGCCAGCTGCCGGTTCGGCTGTCGTCAGTGAGGCGCTTTCGCAGCCCCTGTCTGCCATTACAGAACCTCTTGCCGATACGGACTCCCACGAGGAGCCAACTAGGCCTTCGGATATTCCAGGTGCAGGACCTTCGGATAATGCTCCCTCGGATGGGACTGGAGCCGCTGTGCAGGTACCGGCTTCCGAGGGGGTTTTCAGGCCTACGCAGCTTCAGGGAAAGGCAAAGACAAAGACTCCTTCTAAAACAAAGACTCAAGCCCAGGCCTCATCTGATCTGGGACCGAAGTCTCAAAAACAAATGCTTAAAATGGTGGAGGACTTGCTAACTATGATTAGGGGTTCCCATCCCCCTCCAGACAAAAGGCCAAGACAAAAATTGGATTATGAATCTTCTGATCAGGTATCTATTTCTTCAGTGTCTTCCTCTGAACAGGATTATACTTTCCCTCCTTATGAGGATTCTGATGCTGAGGAATCCATACCTTCAGCTTCTCCTCCTGAAGATTACTCTTTTGGGGAAACTTTACATGACATGAGGGAACATTTTCACTGGGAAGGACAGGAGTACTCTGAATCTAAGAAGGCTTAGGGATTTCCTTTTTCCTCCCCAACACAGACCCCTGGCTATTCCTCCTATTTTGGATATTGTGGATGATGTCTTTTCTGAGTCTAATTTACCCGCGACTCCTTTCCTCTGGCCCCTGCTAAGCCTGATTGATATTAGAGTCCCTGACTCTCACCAGTTTCTATTTAAAAATCCTACTGCTGATCCAGAAACCATTTGTAAGGGTCCGAAGGGTGTTAAGGCTGCCACTGCTAAGAACTCTATTCTGTCAGATAAGGATTCTAGAGCTTTGGAGAGATGGGGCAAAAAAGTGTACACTTCTGCTACTTTATCTATTAGGGCTTTAAATTGTCAATTTCATATGTTGAAATATCAGCAATATCTTTTGTCTGTTATGAAAAAAAAAGTGTACCATTTCTGCATGTGCAGACAAGGAGTTACAAGATTTGATGCATGCTACTGAGCAGGTGGGGAAACATACCTTACACTGTGGTTTTGATGCTTTGGAGGCCTCTTGCAGGGCGGCAGCCACTGGCACGGTCATTAGAAGGCATGCTTGGTTAAAGGAACAAAATTTGCCTGATCAAGTAAAAGCAAAATTACTGTATGCTCTTGTTCAACATAATGTTTTGTTTGGGTCTAAGGCTGAAGAGGTTATAAAGAAAATGGAGGATAAGGCAAAATCCATGCAAACGGTTAAGGATTTCTTACAAGTTCCGCCTCCTAGATTTAGCAGAAATTGGCCAGCTAAAAATTTGTCCTTTTCCAGCTCGGACAGGCCTCAGAGGGGTAGATATAGGCGCCCCAGAGGGAGGGCCCAAGCACAGACCTCTTATAGACCTAGACAGTGGAGTGCTTCCACCCCCAGGGGTGGAGAAGATAGGTCTCAACCTTATAGGAAACGGGCTCAATGACTCCCCCTGCATGGCTCCAGGAACACCTCTCCTGGAAGCTCCTCTGGGGGGGAACTCTTTTTCACCGAAATTGGACTTGCATAACCCAAGACAAGTGGGTTCTGGATGTAGTTTTAAGAGGTTACAAATTCCACTTTCACACCTTACCAAAACCAAACAGATGGCCAGACCTACCAAAAACTCAATGGGTGGAGGCATTAAAACAGGTGCGGTCCCTCATGGCGATGAGGGCCATAGAACTGGTTCCAAATTCAGAGACGGGACAAGGTTTTTATTCTAGACTCTAGTTCCCAGAAAGCAAAATACATGGAGACCCATCCTGGATCTGTCAGTCCTGGCGATACCAAAGTTCAAGATGCTTACTCTGCAGCAGCTTCTGCCAATGTTGAGCAAAAATGCATGGATGGTGACATTCGACTTAAAGGAGGCTTACCTACACATTCCTATCAGACAGGAGTGCAGAAGATACCTCAGGTTCAAGGCAGGCTCGAAACATTACCAATTCTCTGCGCTGCCCTTTGGCTTGTCTACTGCACCCAGGGTCTTTACCAAGTGCCTGGCACCAGTAGTAGCTTACCTGCAGACTCAAGGGAATTAAAATTTACCCTTACCTGGACTACTGCCTTATTCAAGCAGACAGCAAGGACACCTTACTTCAACACCTGGAATTTGTTCAGAATCTACTCAAGTACCTGGGATTCACTGTGAACGTAAAAAAGTCAAATTTGGCACCCACTCAACAGATAACTTTCCTGGGTGCTCTTTTAAACACTACAACCCAGATGGCATTCCTGACGCCAGAAAAACTACAGCTGGGTTCAACTTTCAAAAGCCTGGTATTAATGTCAGCTAACTGCAAGGAAATTCCTGCAGGCTTTGGGTTACATGGCTTCCTGCATCCTACTCATACCATATGCAAGACTGCATATGAGGAAGATACAGTGGTACCTAAAAAGCGTATGGTCCCAGCATTGTCACAGTCTGGAAACCGTGATTGCTGTCTTGCCTTGCTTGCAAAAGGAATTTCATTGGTGGGCCACGGCATGTCTTCAAAACAAAGGGAAAGCCTTCAGTCTACCTCCAGCCTACCAAGTGATAACCACGGATGCCTCTGATTATGCATGGAGAGCCCATTTGCAGGGGAAAGGCCTGCAAGGTTTTTGGACAGAGGATCAGAAGCATCTTCATATCAATTTAAGAGATGTTAGCTGTACAGAATGCCCTCTTGGCTTTCAGGGACCTTTTACAGCCAGGGCAGCTACTGATAGACACCACAGTTATGTGGTACATAAACAGGCAAGGGGGTTCACACTCCTACCCCTTTTGCAGACAAGCCATGACTCTATGGAACACAGCACTAGCTTGCAAAGTGGATCTACAAGCTCAATTCCTGCCAGGGAAACAAAAAAACTCTGGCAGACAGCCTGAGCAGGAACCTGTCAGACCCACACGAGTGGATGCTAGACACCCAAATATTAAAGATGATTACAGAGGCCTGGGGCTGCCCGGACATGGATCTATTTGCATCTCCCCACAACTACTAGTTACAGACATTTTGCACAAGGACATATCACAAGCTAGCATGGAAAGTGGATGCTCTCTCATTCCGTTGGAGGAACCTCTCTGGGTACGCCTTCCCACTACCTCTTCTACCAAGGGTGTTATTAAAAATAAAACAGGACAAACCAAAGCTGATCGTAGTAGCCCTGAACTGGCCTCGACAGTTTTGGTACGCAACACTGATAAATCTATCCCAGGAACCTCCTTGGATTCCACCTCAGATTCCAAATCTTTTGTCTCAACATCAGGGCCAGGTCCTGCACTCTCATATCAAAACTCTCACCCTGGCAGCCTGGCGTATTCAGGGTCTATAATTAATCCTACCCTTTCCAAACAGGTTATGGATGTCATCTTGGAAGCCAGAAGGCCTAGCACTAGGAAATCTTATGCAGGTAAATGGAAGAGATTTTGCACCTGGATGCATGCTCAAGAATCGGATCCTCACATTCCAAATATTCCATTGATTTTACAATACCTAACAGATATGTTGCATAAGGGTTTATCTTTTTCTTCCATAAAAATACATGCCTCGGCTATCTCTGCACATTATAATGCAGATCCTCCAATTTTTTCACACCCACTTCTGAAACAATATCGCAGAGGAGCAAAGAATTTAAGGCCCCCTAGGACTACACCCATTCCTGCCTGGGACCTCAATTATGTCCTGGAAAAGCTTACTCTGCCACCATTTGAGCCTGCTGCCACATCCAATATAAAGTATTTATCATGGAAGACTGTTATCCTACTGGCTTTAACTTCAGCCAGGAGAGCCACTGAGTTACAAGCGCTCATGGCTGTGGAACCTTACATTATTTTTCATCAAGACAGGGTTTCTTTGAGGACTAATCCTTCTTTCATGCCTAAAGTGGTTTCTAAAGTGGCTTTAAACCAAACTATTCACCTGCCAACTTTTTTCTGTAATCCACAAAATAAGGGGGAGAGGATTTTGCATTATTTGAACGTGCACAGGCAGCTTCGCTTTTACCTGGACAGAACCAAGGATATCAGGAAAACAGTGTTTGTTTCTTATGCAGCAAATTCCCAAGGCAAAGCTATTTCAAAACGGACCATTTCTAAATGGATTACTCATGGAATCAGATTGTTACTCTCATTATGGAAAGCAAATCCCTGGAAAAATTAGGACTCACTCTACCAGAGCTGCTGCTACTTCAGCTGCCTTTCTCAGGGGAGTCCCTACCAAAGATATTTTGGAAGCTGAAACTTGAGTTCAGTGCATACTTTCTCTATGCGCAACAATCTCCCTCTTTATTCTAAGTCTAGGGCAGGCTTTGCTTCTGCAGTCTTGCAAGGCCTTCTAGCCGCCCCTTCTACTCTATAACCACCACCCTTTATCTCAGCTTTGGGATTCAACCCTACAGTGATGACTGCAACAGTGAAACACGAACATAGTACAGTTGTGTACACCTACCATAAATGTAGATGTTAGAGTGTCTTCACTGTTGCAGTCTGGGTTACCCACCCTCCTGTCCCCTCATACTTTTATTGGTGTGGTTCCCTGCTTCACCCTTCTTCTGAGGTGTATTTGCTACAGGATATGGGGTTTGTTGTATGTTATATTTTTGTTTTACTTTTAGCCTTTACTTTTGGGCACCTGACATCTGGGGCAAGAAAAACTGGAGAACATGGCGTCAGCTGGGAGCTTTGTACCCCTGGCGCACTGACATCAGGGAGGGTGAGTTCACTGCCGACGTCGGACCCAGACTTTGGGATTCTGGCCAACCGAGGGCTGCCTGCCGGCAGGAAGAACCCTACAGTGATGACTGCAACAGTGAAGACACTCTAACATCTACATTTATGGTAAGTGTACACAACTGTACTTTTCATATGCTTAAGTATCAACAGCATATCGGCTTGCTGAAACAGAAAATGTTTATTTCTGATTCTGTGGAAAATTGTTACAGGATTTATTGCATTCAGCAGAACAGGTTGGAAAGCATACTTTGCAATGTGGTTTTGATTCCTTGGAAGCCTCTTGCAGGCCCCGTAACTGTATCTGTGATAAGAAGGCATTCTTGGCTCAAGGAGGAAAATCTGCCTGATCATGTTAAAGAAAAATTGTTGGATGCTCCTTTACAGCAGGACAGCCTGGTAATAGGGCAGAAGAGGTTTTAAAAAAGATAGAAGACAAAGCTAAATCTATGCAAACTGTAAATGACTTCTTACAAGTGCAGCCACCCAGGCTCAGTAGACACTGGCCTACTAAAAATTGGTCCTTTTCAGTGTCCAACATAGCCAACTCAGGCCAAACCATGACTCTCCAAAGGCTCCAGGTTTCAGTCACAAGGATCTTACAGGTCAAAGCAATGGGGTGCCTCCACCTCCAAATCAGGAGGTAGCAAAGCACCACCCTACAGTAAACGGTCTCTGACTTTCCTCTGCCATCTCCAAGCACTTATCTTTTGGCAGCCCCTTTGGGGGGAAGACTAGCACTTCATGCTCAAAATTGGCATCTAATTACCCAGGACAAGTGGGTCTTAAATATAGTATCCCAGGGGTTCAGATTTCATTTCCACAAGTTGCCAATTCCAAACAGATGGCCAGACCTGCCACCAAATCAGTGGGTAGAGGCCCAGAAACAAGCAGTCTGTCATGGGTATGGGGGCTATTCAACCAGTACCAGAAAAGGAAAAAGAACAATGGTTTAATTCAAGACTTTTCCTGGTATACAGAAAAGACAAATCATGGTGTCCAATTCTGGACTTAACCATTCTAAATACTTTCCTGGACATTCAAAATTCAAAATGCTGACTTTACAACAGCTACTGCCTATGCTAGGCAAGAATGCCTGGTTGGTAACTCTAGACTTGAGGCATACCTGCATATCCCAATCAGGGAATCTTGCAGAAGATACCTCTGCTTCACAGCAGGCTATTTGCATTGCCAGATGTTCATCGTGTTACCCTGCTGCAGTCTTCACACTTGGGTTATCCTGCCGTCAGGCGGTCCCGCAGTCTGCCTGAATTCCAAAGTCTTGGTCCGGTGTCTGTTGCTGTCGCTTCTTCCCTGACGTCAGTGCACCAGGGGTATGAGGCATCCGATGTCATTTTCTTCAGTCTTTCTTGCTGCGCAGTGCCCGAAGCAGAAGCAGTTCGTAAGCGTCTGTCAGCCGACACCTGAGATTTTCGATTTGAATTTCAGTCCGAAGTCTTCAATAAAGCGAAGTACCCTGTTTGGGAACATTTTCTTGCCTCAGTCCGATGTCAGAAAGTTAATAATTGCATTCCTTGTGGGAAGCAAATACCTCATAAGGACTTACGTTCCTGTTGTATTCCTTGCCTAGGCCCAGACCACGATGTCACAGGTTCAGTTTTGTGCTAGTTTTAATAAACGAACTATCAAACGCCGTTTTGACTTCGCACGGCATTACTTTGGTAGGAAATTTAATTATATCATGCCGTCTGAGCAGCCAACCACCATTCTTAAAAAACGCAAGGATAAGGACAGGCAGCCTAGGAATAAGCCAGACACCGAGGCCTCAGCTGGGCCTGTCGCCGGTTCTCCGGTTTTCAGTGAGCCTATGCAGCCTCTGATGACAGCAGAACTGGAACCCCAGACAGCTGTGGATTCCCAAGCGGAGTCTACTAGGCCGACGCAGCCATCTACTGACACCGGAGCAGAACTAGACACCGGTGCAACGGAAACACCTTTGGTTGCAGGTGTCTTCAGACCGACTACACTCACCATTAAATTTTATGCTAAACTTAAAACTCCTTTAAAACAAAAGAAAACTGTACATCAGTCTACAGTTCAAGGCCCCATGCCTAAGAAACAGATGCTTAAGATGGCTGAAGATTTGATTACCCTTATCAGGGGTTCCCATCCCCCTCCTGATAAAAGACCAAGACAAGAGGAGAATTATGCATCCTCTGACCAGGTTTCTCTCTCCTCAGATTCTTCTGAGGAACAGGATTAAACTTTTCCACCTTATGAAGATTCTGATGCTGAAGACGCTATTCCCTCAGCATCTCCCCCTGAAGACTACTCCTTTGGGGAAACTTTACATACCATGAGGGAACATTACCACTGGGAAGGCCAGGATTACTCAGATTCTAAGAAAAGGCTCCGAGAGTTCCTTTTACTTCCCCAGCACAGACCTCTTGCTATCCCTCCTGTTCTAGATATTGTGGATGATGTTTACTTGGAGTCTAGTTTAAATCAAGACTTCCTCTTGCTCCAGCCAAACCAGACATACTACAGAGTACCCGACTCACATAAATTCCTTTATAAAAGCCCTGTAGCTGACCCGGAAACAATTTCCCAGGGTCCTAAGGAAGCAAAAGCTTCTATGGCTAAAATACTGTGCCCTCTGAAAGGGATTCCAGAGCCCTAGATAGATGGGGAAAGAAAATATACACCTCAGCTACTCTGGCTATGAGAGCATTAAATTGCCGGTTTCACATGTTGAAATATCAACAATTCCTAATGTCTCAGTTAAAACAAAAGAGCACACATTCAGGACAGCCTGAATTCAAGGAAATGCAGAATTTGTTGCATGCAGCTGAACAGGTGGGCAAACATACTCTACAATGCGGATTTGATTCATTGGAAGCTTCTTGTAGAGCAGCTGTTACTGGCTCTCATACATAGACATGCTTGGTTGAAAGAACAAACCTTCCC
>NC_056748.1:804597780-804621437 GCF_019279795.1 Protopterus annectens
CAACCATACAGGAAACAGTCCCAATGACTTCCCCCTGCCTGCATCAAGCACTTATCTCCTGGCAGCACCCTTAGGGGGGGGGAATTAGCACTTTTTTCTAAAAACTGGCACATTATAACCCAGGACGAGTGCGTTCTAAATGTAGTGTCACAAGGCTACAAGTTCCATTTCCATACCCTGCCAAAGGCAAACGGCTGGCCAGATCTGCCAAAAAATCAATGGGCAGAGGCGCAAAAAAGTCCATCCCTCATGGACATGGGGGCCATTCGACAAGTACCCGAGCAAGAGCAGGGGCAAGGATTTTACTCAAGACTGTTCTTCATACCCAGAAAGGACAAGGCCTGGAGACCAATACTGGACCTATCTATTCTGAACACATTCCTGGATATACCAAAATTCACAAGGTTGACCTTGCAGCAGCTTCTGCCCATGCTTGGCAAGAATGCTTGGCTTGTGACTTTAGACTTAAGAGGCATACCTGCATGTCCCAATCAGTCAGGCAGAAGATACCTCAGATTCAAGGCTGGCTCCATGCATTACCAATTTTCTGCACTGCCTTTTGGCTTATCTACTGCACCATGGGTCTTTACAAAGTGACTGGCACCAGTAATTGCATTCTGCAGACAGAGGAATACAAATATATCCTTACTTGGATGACTGTCTAATTCAAGCAGAGAACAAGGACATTCTTCTACAGCATCTGGCATTTGTGAAAAGACTTCTAACATGCCTGGGGTACACAGTCAACGAAAATAAATCAAAACTAGTACCCTCTCAAGAGGTAATATTCCTGGGTGCAAGCTTAAATACAACTGCCCAGATGGCTTATCTCACGCCAGACAAAGGCAACTGACAACCTATTTCAAAATGTTGGCAACAAAGGCCCAGTTATCTGCAAGAAAAATTCTGCTGGCTTTGGGCTTCATGGCATGCTGCATCCTACTAATTCCATATGCAAGACTGCATATGAGGAAACTTCAATGGTACCTAAAAAGTGTTTGGACTCAACATTGCCACAGCCTGGAAACAATGATTACTCTCATTCCCTGCTTGCAACAGGAGTTTCGATGGTGGGTGAAGGCTTGTCACTAGAACAAGGGACAGCCATTCACCATTACCTCCAGCCAGTTAGATACTAACAATGGATGCATCAGATTGTCTGGGGGGCTTACATGGCAGGAAGATGCATTCAGGGCACATGGACCTCAAACCAAATGAATCTACATATCTATCAAAAAGAGATACTAGCTGTTCAACTTGCCCTGACAGCCTTCAAGGACCTACTTCATCCGGGACAACTACTGGTAAAGACAGACAACACCATGGCCATGTGGTATATAAACGGACCGGGGGGGCACACATTCTTACCCCCTTTGCAGACTAACCATGACTTTGTGTGACACAGCATTGACTTACCAAGTACATCTTCGGGCGCAATTCCTGCCAGGAAAGGAAAACACTCTTGCAGACGAACTAAGCAGAAACCTCATGGATCCCAATGAGTGGCAGCTGGACCCACAAGTCTTCAGCATGATAAGGAAATGGGGATGCCCGGACATCTATTTGCCACCCCTCAACTGCCAACTAAAAAGATTATGCACAAGGACTTATCACAGACGAGCATTGAAGTGGACGCCCTATCTTTCAGCTGGGAAAACCTCAGTTATATGCCTTTCCTCCACTGCCTCTCCTCCCCAAGGTACTCCTAAAGGTCAGACAGGAGAAGCCATAGATGATACTGATTGCCCCAGACTGGCCCCACCAGTACTGGTATCCAATCCTAAGGAACTTTTCTCAATGCCCAGCTTGGACCTTACCTCAAATACCTTTATCAACTGTCCCAGCAAAACAATCAGATCCTGCACAGCCAACTCCATACTTTACAGCATGGCGGATCATGTAGTCATACAAAACGCACCTCAGTAAAGCTGTGATGGATGTCATTTTGGAAGCCAGAAGACCTAGTACTAGAAAATCTTATGCTGGAAAATGGAAGAGATTCTGTGCTTGGAACCAGGCACAAGGAACTGATACAGCTGTACCAAATATTCCTAAGATTTTGCAATACTTGACTGAGATGCTGGACAAAGGCCCATCTTTCTCATCAGTTAAAATTCATGCCTCTGCCATTTCGGCTCATTACAATAGTCACCAGTCTTTTCTCATCCTTTATTAAAGCAGCACCTCAGAGGAGCCAAAAATTTAAGGCCTCCAAGGAGAGATCACCAATACCTGCATGGGACCTCAGCTATGTCTTGGAAAAACTCACCCTGCCTGCCTCCTTTTAAGCCATATATGTGTGTGTGTGTGTGTGTGTGTGTGTGTGTGTGTGTGTGTGTGTGTGTATATATATATATATATATATATATATATATAAATATATTTTGGCTAACATCTGGGACAAGAAAAACTGAAGAAAATGGCATCTGCTGCTTTTATATCAAGGGACGACAGCAGCCGACGCAGGACCCAAGACTTTGAAATTCAGGCCAACCTGCCAGCAGGATTACCCAAATGTAATGACTGCAACAGTGAATACACTAACATCTACATTTATGGAAAGTGTACACAACTGTACTTTTTATACCTCTGACAACCTGATGTTATGGAAGAAGAGATCGCATCCGACGCAGGAATCCAAAGACTCTGGTATTCAGGCTGGCTGAGGGCTACCTGCAGGCAGATAACCCAAATGTGACTGCAACAGTGAATACACTCTAACATCTACATTTATGATGTGTACCCAGCTGTACTTTCTCTGCACTTCCCTTTGGCTTATCTATTGCACCCAGGGTATTCACAAAGTGCCTTACTCCAGACATTGCTTACTGCAGGCAGAGAAATATTCAAATTTACTCGTACTTGGACGATTGCCTGATTCAGGTGGATAGTCAGGAATTGCTATGTCAGCATCTGACCTTTGTAAAGAGACTCCTAACTTCTCTGGGGTATACCATCAATGAAAAGAAATCACATCTGGTACCCAGCCAAAAGATTATATTCCTGGGAGCAAGCTTGAACACAATATCCCAGATGGCATTCCTCACTCCAGAAAAACAGGTTTATTTGACAACTTATTTCAAACTACTGGCCACACAAACCCATCTATCTGCAAGAAAAATACTGCAAGCCCTAGGGTTCATGGCCTCATGTATTGTACTGATTCCATATGCAAGACTGCATATGAGGAAACTTCAATGGTACTTAAGTCTCTGGTGTCAACATTCCCAGGCCCTAGAAACAGTGATTCCTATCATTACTTGTCTAAGGGCAGTGTTCCTTTAGTGGGCAGAGGCTTGCAACCACAACAAGGGACTCCTTTTCTCACAACCCCACCGCCGTCCAAACTCTGACAACAGACGCTTCAGGCTATGCATGGGGCCTCACATGGCAAGCAAATGCGTTCCAGGCAAATGGATTCCAGGACAAATTCACCTGTATATCAATCAAAAAGAAATGTTAGCTGTACAGAATGCACCGACAGCCTTCAAATACCTTATCCTGCCAGGGCAGCTCCTGATAGACAACACCACAGTTATGTGGTACATTAGCAGGGGAGAACTCCTACCCACTCTGCAGGTTAGCCATGGCTTTGTGGAACACAGCCTTAAGCAATCAAGTGCACCTGCAAGCTCAATTCCTGCCAGGCAAACAAAATTCACTGGCAGACGACTTGAGCAGAAATTTAATGGACCTGTCTACTCTAAGCCCCTTTCTGGACATTCCAAAATTTAAGATGCTGAGTCTTCACCAGTTACTTCCTATGCAAGGCAAAGATGCCTGGTTAGCAACTCTAGATTTAAAAGAAGCATACCTGTACATCCCAATCGGGGAATCTTGCAGAAGATACCTACGCTTCACAGCAGGCTACTTGCATTATCAGTTCTCTGCACTGCCCTTTGGCTTGTCTACTGTGCCCAGGGTATTCACAAAGTGCCTGGCTCCAGTTATTGCATTTCGCAGACAAAGACATATTCAAATATATCCATACCTGGACGATTGTCTAATTCAGGCAGAAAACCAGGGCATACTTTTAAATCATCTGGCGTTTGTGGTTCTAACTTGTATGGGGTATACCATAAATGAAAAGAAATCACAACTGGTACCCTCTCAACAGATTACATTCCTGGGTACAAGCTTGAATACAGCTGCCCGGATGTCTTTCCTCATGCCAGAGAAGCAAATTCATTTGGTAACTTCAAACAAGTGGCCACAAAAACCCTGTTATCTGCAAGACAAATACTGCAAGCCTTGGGGTTCATGGCCTCCTGCATTCTTCTAATTCCATATGCAAGACTGCATATGAAGAAACTACAGTGGTACTTAGTCTATGGAGTCAACATAGTCACAGCCTGGAAACAATGATTCCTATCATACCTTGCCTACGCTTAGAATTCCTATGGTGTGCAGAGGCCTGTCACCAAAGCAAGGGACTGCCATTCACACTACCCCCTGCCGCCCAAACCTAACTACAGATGCATCAGACTATGCTTGGGGGGCTCACCTGGCAGGAAAGTGCATTCAGGGCAAATGTAACCCAAATCAAATGCACCTACATATCAGTCAAAAAGCAATGTTAGCTGTACAGAATGCTCTGACGGCCTTCAAGGACTACATTCTTCCAGGACAACTAATGGAAAAGACGGACAACACCACAGCTATGTGGTACATAAACAAGCAGGGGGGGTACACATTCTTACCTCCTCTGCAGACTAGCCATGCCGTTGTGGAAAACAGCATTGTGCTACCAAGTGCACCTACAAGCTCAATTCCTGCCAGGAAAATTGAATACACCTGGCAGACTGACTAAGCAGAAATCTCATGGGCCCACACGAGTGGAAACTGTAATCACAGATTTTCAACATGTTGACAAGCAGATGGGGAGCCCAGACATAGATCTATTTGCCTCCCACCCAGAACTACCAGTTGGACAAGTTTTGCACAAGGACTCCCCACAAAAAAGCCTGGGAAGTGGATGCTCCTGTCCTTCAGCTGGAAAATCCTATCAGTCTACGTCTTTCCCCCTCTGCTCTCCAAAGTTCTGCTTAAAGTCAAACAGGACAAACCAAGAATGATTTTGATTGCTCCAGACTGGTCACGCCAACACTGGTACCCACTCCTACGCAGTGTCGCAGATATCTTCATGGCACCTGCCTCAGACCCCTTCCTTGCTGTCAAAGCAGGAGAACCAAATTCTGCACCCTCATGCTTCCAACATTGACTCTTGCAGCCTGGCTAATCACTTAAATTCACCCTTATCATTCCTCCGCAAACCTGTGATTGATGTCATCTTGGAGGCGAGAAGACCTAGTACTAGAAAATCTTATGCTGATAAATGGAAAAGATTCTGTGCCTGGAACCAATATTTAGGGATGAGCACAGCAGCGCCCATTTTACCTCAGATTTTGCAATACTTAACTGAGATGCTTCACAAGGGCCTGTCTTTTTTTTTTTCCTCTTAAAATCCACGCTTCAGCCATTTCAGCACAATGTAACACAGAACCACCCCTCTTCTCTCCTCCCCTGCTCAAGCAGTACCTCAGAGGGTCAAAGAACTTGAGACCACCCAGGGGACCTCCTACCCCTGCCTGGGACCTTTTAACTTTATTTTGGAGAAGCTCACTCTACCTCCTTTCTGGCCAGTTGCTACTGCAGACTTAGAATTTCTTTCTTGGAAAACAGCCTTCCTTTTAGCAATCACTTCAGCTAGAAGGATATCTGAATTACAGGACCTTATGGCAGTGGAGCCTTTCATCATCTTTCATGCGGACAGGGTATCTCTGAGGACCAATCTTTCCTTCATGCCCAAGGTGGTTTCCAGTGTGGCTCTTAATTAGTCCATTCATTTGCCAACCTTCTTTCCCAATCCACAGAACAAAGGGGAACAGATTATGCGTTCCTTGGATGTGCACAGACAACTTAGATTGTACTTGGACAGGACTAAATCTCAGAAAATCTGAATAGTTGCTGGTAGCATTTGCTGCAGGGGCAGAGGGGAAGGCTATTTCAAAACAAACCATTTCTAAATGGATAAGCCATTGCATTCATTTCTGCTATAAGCACCATGGAAAACCTATCCCCCAAGGGATCAGATCTCACTCAACCAGGGCTGCATCTACTTCTGCAGCTTTTCTAAGAGGTGTTCATACCAGGAATATTCTAGAAGCTGCTACCTGGAGTTCTGTACATACTTTCACCAAGCATTTTCATTTACCAATTTTCTCTAAATCCAGAGCTGGCTTTGCCACTGCTGTCTTGCAAGGCCTTATAGCTGGCCGTAATGCTGTATAAACTCCTCCCAACCATAGCTTTGGGAATCTACCCAAATGTAATGACTGGAACAGTGAAACATGAAGTACAGTTGTGTACACTTACCACAAATGTAGATGTTGGTGCGTTTTCACTGTTGCAGTCCTGGTTACCCTCCCTCCAGCCCCCTACGTTTCTCTGGCTATACCTCTACTTTCTTTTACTATGCTTAAGTCTTTTTGGTGTATTTGCTTTTGGTTGGAGGTATATATTTGTGTTTTTTAATTGTATTTTCTCCCCATTAGGGGGGCACCTGGGGCAAGAAAAGCTAATTGTAATGGCGTTTGATGCATGTTTTATACCCCTGACGTCATGGAAGAAGGGACAGCAACCAATGCTGGACCCAAGACTGTTAATCAGGCCGACTGAGGGCAACCTGCCAGCAGATTACCCAAAAGGTTGGAAAACATACTTTGCAATGTGGATTTGATTCTTTAGAGGCATCTTGCAGGGATGATGTTACTGGGTCTGTGCTCAGAAGGCTTGCTTGGCTTAAGGAGCAAGGTTTGCCTGATCATGTTAAATTAAATTATTTGATGCTCCCTTAAATCAGGACCCCCTGTTTGGCAACAAGGCTGAGGAAGTTCTTAAAAAGATGGAAGATGAAGCTAAATTATGCAAACTGTTGGATTTCTTACAAGTTTAGCCTCCTAGATTTAGTAGGCACTGGCCCTCAAAAAAATTGGTCCTTTCCAGCCCCTCCCAGGTCTTCGCAAGCCAAACCCAGACACAGCAGAAACCTCAGGTTTCAGTCCCAAGGGAGAGAAGACTAGGCAGTATAGGGTTTCCGCACCAAAACCTGGTAGTAGTAAGACCCCCCCCCCCCCATAGAAAACTGCCTCCATGACTTGCTTTTAAAACTACCAAGCACTTCCCAACTGAATGCTCCTTTAGGTGGAAAGTTTGGTTTGCAGGCCAAAAACTGGGAACTCATTACCCAGGACAAATGGGTTTTAAATAGTGTCCCAAGGATGCAGATTTCATTTCCACACGTTACCAACACCAAGCGGGTGACCAGATCTACCCCCAAATTAGTGGGCAGAGGCCCAAAATCAAGTACTCTATTTCTTAAACATGGGGGCTATTCAGTTGGTAACGGAAGAGGAAAAGGGACAAGGTTTCGATTCGAGACTTTTTCTGGTACCCAGAGAAGGCAATACATGGCGTCCTATCCTGTACCTTTCTATTCTAAACACCTTTCTGGTGATTCCAAAATTCAAAAAGCTGACTGTTCAGCTGCTTCCTACGTTAGGCAAGGATGCATGGTTGGCAACACTAGATTTAAAAGAAAATCAGTTTACCACTAAGTCTAAGTAATGAGAGATTTCCACAGTTAAAGACCACCGACCAAAAAAAGAGTAGTGATACTGTCTTTAATGGACGTAACAAGGATGAAAAACCAAACGGCAGTCATAATACCAGGCTTTATCAAGATGTATACTAAAAAAACACAATGCTTTATATAGTCATTTACTGGTCACATGACCTATAGTTAATTAGAACTACAGATTTAATTAATTATGTTCTTAAAGATATCTTGACATTAAAACCTTATATTAAAAGCCCATATGTATAACCAATGCTTGTAACACATGTGATGTTTAAACCCTACCTATATATAAAAATAAAAAAAGTATATTCGCATACTAGTGAAATATTGTTAAAAAATTCTTTTAATTTCATACTCAAGTAAAACATCTTAAAAATGAACATATTCAAATTGAAAACAAACTAAACATCCACACCTGACATGCAGTGCAAATACAAAATTAATACAATTTATAACTGTCAAAAACTGTTAATAAATACATATATAAAATGTGCACTGCAGTAAAATATAATATTCAGTGTGTGTGTATAAGAACATTGTTATAATCTAGCCCTCCTCATTTTTAGTACACTACTAATACTAACATTGTCATTAAGCCCTGGGGGTCTTGTGGAATTTAACTTCAATTGCCACAACAATTCTTTATATTCCAGCAATGTTTCCCAATCGCCCCTTCTTGGGTTCTGTGTTGCCTGTTCTAAAACAATAAATTTCAACTGCATATTGGGACATTTCAAAGAATGCTTGTAAAAGGCATTTGTGTCTTTCTTCTTTGAGACATCGTACAGATGTTCATAAATTCTTTTCCTCAAAGATCTCTGTCTTACCAATGTAAAAACTGAGACATTGAGTACATGTTCTGAGGTATACTACGCCTTTGGTCCCACAGTTGTAATATCCCATTGATTTAAATCTATAATTTCTTGAAGCAATATGCAAGCTGCTGTTATTAATGTATGAACATTGCTTGCATGCCCTACATTTATATGTACCTAATCTAGAGCTAGATTGTGTGTGACTCATGTAAAACTGCCTCTCAAATAACCCCTTAAGGTTAACATTTCTCCTGTTCACAAATTTAGGTTTGTCGGATACCAATTTATTAATATCTTCCTGCAATGTTAACACTGGCCAGTACCTTGACACTATCTTTTCCACTTGTGAGGAGTCTTTAGTGAAAGTTTGTATAAATACATTGTGTCAAATTGATTCTACATGTCTGTCCATCTCTACACCAATACCCAGTAGAGGACAATATTTATTTCTTCTGTTGGTTATAACCTCTTGCGCTAGATTATTAACCAGGTGAACTGGATAACCCCTTTCTAAAAATAAATTTTTTAGAAAATACATTTCTTCCATAAATAGTTTTTTTGTGCTGCACATCCTGGATGCCCTAATGAACTGCCCCTTTAATATACCTTTTTTCTGATGAAAGGGGTGCCCACTGTCAAAATGGAGGTTGGAGTTGGAGAAAGTGCTTTTTCTGTGAATTTTTGATTGAAAGGTACCAGTGTGTTGATTTTTAAACAGGGAAACATCCAAATAATACAGGACATCCACACTAGCGTTGTGTGAAGGCTAAAAAAATGTGTAGAAGAATTAATGTGGGACATGAAGTCCATAAAATCGTTAAGGCTTCCCTTCCATAACAAACATATATCGTCCAAATAACGTTTGTAGTGGGTAATGAATTTTGACCAGGGGGTTGAGAATATAAATTTGTTCTCCCAATAATGGAGTACAGTGTTTGCATAAGACGAGGCACAAGGGGCACCCATGGCCACCCCTTTCTTTTGCCTAAACAATTCTCCATTAAAATAAATGAAATTATTTTCAAGGATGATTTCCATGAATTC
Source organism: Protopterus annectens (assembly GCF_019279795.1). Classification (NCBI taxonomy): domain Eukaryota; kingdom Metazoa; phylum Chordata; order Ceratodontiformes; family Protopteridae; genus Protopterus; species Protopterus annectens. The sequence goes on from NC_056748.1 coordinate 804,607,279, forward strand.
AACTAACAGTCTAATGGTGTTTGGGCTGAATTCAGAAAGTGAACACAAGACCTCATTGAACCATTCTAAACCAACAGTATGAGGGATGCTGGGAAACAATTCCACGATGTCAGTGGTAATCATGAGGTTAGTTAAATCATAAAAATTGGTTTGAATACCCCTAAAACTCCCAAGAGTCTTTACAGATATGTTCCAGAGATAAAACTAACTTAACAGTTTGGTCGATAAATTTACCAAGTGGTTCCACAATACTACCTGCACCTGCAACAGTCGGCCTGAATTTTGACTGCTATTTGTTTTTTCAACCTTGTTACGTCCATTAAAGACAGTATCGCTACTCTTTTTTTGGTCGGTGGTCTTTAACTGTGGAAATCTCTCATTACTTAGATTTAAAATAAGCATACCTGCACATCCCTGTCAGGGAGTCTTGCAGAAGATACCCATGCTTCAAAGCAGGCTACATGCACTATCAGTTCTCTGCACTGTCCTTTGGCTTATCTACTGTGCCCGGGGTATTCACAAAGTGCCTAGCTCCAGTCATTCCATTTTGCAGGCAAAGAAATATTCAAATACACCCATACCTGGACGATTTGTCTAATTCAGGCAGAAAGCAAGGACATTCTTTTGAGTCATCTGGCCTTTGTTCAGAGGGTACCGACTTGTCTGGGATTCACTATAAACAAAAAGAAAGCCTACCTGGTTACCCTGTCAACAAATTATATTCCTGGGAGCAAGCTTGAGTACAACTTCCCAAATGGCTTTCCTCATGCCAGAGAAACGGATTCTTTTGACAACTTGCTTCAAACAAGTGGCCACAAAAATCCAGCTATCTGCAAGGCAAATACTGCATGCCTTGGGGTTTATGGCCTCCTACATTCTTCTAATTTCATATGCAAGGCTGCATATGAGGAAACTACAATGGTATCTCAAAAGCCTATGGTGTCAACATTCACAGGATCTAGAAGCAAGGATTCCTGTTATACCTTGCCTATGCCTAGAGTTCCTTTGGTGGGCAGAGGTCTGCCACCAAAATGTGGCTACCATTCACATTACCCACTGCCGGACAAACAGATGCATGAGACTATGCATGGCGGGCTCACCTGGCAGGGAAGTGCATTCAGGGCAAATGGAACCCAAATCAAATGCACCTGCACGTAAATGAAAAGGAAGTGTTAGCTGTACAGAATGCTCTGACAGCCTTCAAGGACCACATTCTTCCAGGACAACTAATGGTAAAGACGGACAACGCCACTGTCATGTGGTGCATAAACAAATGGGAGGGGGTACACATTCTTACCCCCTCTGCAGACTAGCCATAACATTGTGGAACACGGCCTTGAGCTACTAAGTGAATCTACAAGATCAATTCCTGCCAGAAGAACTAAATACACTGGCAGACTGACTAAGCAGAAACCTCATGGACCCACACGAGTGGAAACTGGAACCAAGGATTTTCAACATGTTGACAAGCAAATGGGGGAGCCCAGGTATAGACTGTTTGCCTCTCCCCAGAACCATCAGCTGTCCAAATTATGCACAAGGATTCCCCACAAGCTAGCTTGGAAAGTGGATGCTCTATCCTTCAGCTGGAAAAACAGTTTATGCCTTTCTTCCTCTGCTCTCCAAGGTACTAGTAAAGATCAAACGGAACAAGCCAAGGACGATTTTAATTGCACCAGACTGGCCTAGTCAACACTGGTACCCACTCTTGTGCAGTGTGTCACGCGTGGCTCCATGACACCTGCCTCAGACTCCTTCCCTGTTGTCTTAGCAGGAGAACCAGATTCTGCACCTCAGCTGCAAACCCTGAACCTAGCAGCCCTGCTAATTGCCTAATCTCTCTTTTACCAGCCCTCAGTAAATCCGTGATGGATATCATTTTAGAGGCAAGGAGGCCTAGTACTAGAAAGTCTTATGCTGCAAAATGGAGAAGCTTCTTTGCCTTGGAACCAGTCTCAAGGAATGAACATAGCAGTGCCCAATTTACTTCAGATTCTACAATACTTGACTGAGATGCTTCATAAGGGCTTAACTTTTTCCTCCATCAAAATTCATGCCTCAGTCATTTCAGCTCATCATAGCACAGAGCCTCCCCTCTTCTCTCACCACTTGGTGTTTCACTGTTGCAGTCATTACATTTGGGTAATCTGCTGGCAGGTTGCCCTCAGTCGGCCTGATTAACAAAGTCTTGGGTCCTGCGTCGGTTGCTGTCTCTTTCATGACGTCAGGTCGTCAGGGGTATAAAACATGCAGCAGACGCCATTACATCAGTCTTTCTTGCGCGGTGCCCAAAGCAGAAGCAGTTTGCAAGTGCCTGTCAGCCGACTGCTGAAATTTTCATTTTTGGGTTTCAGAACCGAAGTCTTCAACTAAAAGCAAAGTACCCCATTGGGGAAACTTTTTTTCTTACTCCTTACTGATGTCAGTAAAAGTTTAATAATTGCATTACTTGTGGGAAGCAAATACCTCATAAGGATTTTCATTTGTACTGTATTCCTTGCTTAGGCCCTGGTCATAACGTACCTTGCTGTCGGTTTTGTGCTAAATTTAATCAACGCACTGTTAAACGTCTGTATATTTTTGCTTCTGCATATTTTGGCTCATGATTTAATTATCCAGAAATGTCATCTGTTAACAATCAGACCACTGGAATACCTAAAAAACGCAAAGAAAAAGCAAGACAGAGGCCATCGAGGTCAAAAACTGACTGCACTTCTAAGCCAGTCGCCAGTTTGCCGGTACTCAGGGAGGTGCTTTCGCAGCCCCTGATACCCGCTACTTCTGATTTGCAGGCCTCTGCTGAGACCCATTCGGAGACTGGTATGCCTCGAGATGCTTCAATTATGGGACCCGCGGATGTCTGTACCTTAGATGAGTCCGGAGCCGCTGTGCAGGCACCGGCTTCTGAGGGTGTTTACAGGCCTACAGATTTATATATTAGACCAACGTCCTCTTCAAAACTAAGGCCAAAATCAAGGTCTAAAAAACTGATGCCTGGGCCACATGTGCAGGCCCCCTATGCCTAACAAACAAATTATCAAAATGGCTCTAGATTTAATTACTCTGATCAGGGGTAGTCAACCTCTCCTTCCAAGAGGCCTAGGCAAGACATTGATTATGAAACTTCTGAACAGGTTTCTATTTCTTCTGACTCTTCTAATGAAGAGGATTTGTCTATACCTACTTATGAGGGCTCTGATTCAGAAGATTCCATTCCTTGTGCTTTTCTGCCTGAAGATTTTTCTTTTTGGGAAACTTTACATACCTTAAGGGAACATTTCCACTGAGAAAGTCAGGATTTCTCTGAATCTAAAGAGAGACTTGGGGAGTTTCTTCTTTTTCCTCTGCATAGTCCTTTGGCTATACCTCCTGTTCTAGACATTGTTTGTTTTTTCAGAATCTAGGCTCCTGATTCTCTGCCTCCGGCTCCTTGTAAGCCAGACAGATGCTACAGGGTTCCTGACTACCACAAATTCCTTTTCAAAAATCCTATTGCAGACCCTGAAACCATTTCTCAGGGTCCCAAGGGCATTAAGGCCTCTACTGCTAAAAATCCTACCCCTTCAGATAGAGATTCCAGGGCACTGGATAGATGGGGTAAGAAGGTTTACACTTCGGCAACCTTGGCAATCAGGGCTTTAAACTGTCAATTTCATATGCTTAAATATCAACAGCATATCATGGGTCTGCTTAAACAGAAAGTGATTATTTCTGACTGTGTGGAAAATAAGGATTTACAGGATTTATTGCGTACAGCTGAACAAGTTGGAAAACATACTTTGCAATGTGGTTTTGATTCTTTGGAGGCCTCTTGCAGGGCTGCTGTAACTGGGTCTGTGCTAAGAAGGCATGCTTGGCTCAAAGAGCAAATTCTGCCTGATCATGTTAAAGCAAAATTGTTGGATGCTCCTTTACAACAGGACCGTTTCTTTGGTAATAAGGCTGAAGAAGTTTTTAAAAAGATGGAAGATAAAGCTAAATCAATGCAAACTGTGAAAGATTTCTTACAAGTGCAACCTGCTAGATTTAGTAGACACTGGCCTACTAAGAACTGGTCCTTTACAGTTGCTTCGAGAGCCACTCAAGCCAAACCCAGACATTCCAAAGGCTCCAGGTTTCAGTGTCAAGTGACTTTTGGAACAAAACAATGGGGTACCTCCACCTCCAAATCTGGAAACAAGGCACCTCCCCATGGTAAACAGTCTCAGTGACTTTCCTCTATACCTAACAAGCACTTACCTTTTAGCCGCCTGTTTGGGGGGAAAACTGGCACTTCATGCAAGAAACTGGCAACTTACAACCCAGGACAAATGGGTTTTAAATATAGTATCCCAGGAATACAGATTTAATTTCCACACGTTGCCAATTCCAAACAGATGGCTAGACCTGCTCCCAAATCAGTGGGCAGAGGCCCAGAAACAAGTACTGTCCCTCATGAACATGGGGGCTATTCAACCAGTAGCAGAAGAGGAAAAGGGATAAGGTTTCTATTCAAGACTTTTCCTGGTACCCAGAAAAGACAAATCATAGCGTCCAAATTCATTTGGTAACTTAGCAGGGTTTTTGTGGCCACCTGTTTGAACTAACTGCAAGACAAATTCTGCATGCCTTGGGGTTCATGGCCTCCTGCAGTCTTCTAATTCCATATGCAAGACTGCATATGAGGAAACTTCAGTGGTACTTAAAACGTTTATGAAGTCAACATTGCACAGCCCAGAAACAATGATTCCCATCATACCTTGCCTGCAACTAGAGTTCCTATGGTGGGCAGAAGCCTGCCACCAAAACGGGACTGCCATTCACTCCACTCCCTGCCACCCCAAACCCTAACCACCGAGACATCAGACTATACTTGGGAGGCTCATCTGGCAGGGAAGTGCATTCAGGGCAAATGGAGCCCAAATCAAATGCACCTTCATATCAATCAAAGAGATGCTAGCTGTACAGAATGCTCTGACAGCCTTCAAGGACTACCTTCATGCAGGACAAATTACTGTTACAGACAACACTACAGTTAATGTGGTACATAAACAAGCAGAGGGATACACACTCCTACCCCCTTTGCAGACTAGCCATGGCATTGTGGAACACTGTATTGACCTACCAAATACAACTACAAGCTCAATTCCTGCCAGGAAAGCTGAATACTCTGGCAGACGAACTAAGCAGAAATCTCATGGACCCACACGAATGGAATCTGGAACCACGGATTTTCAACATGTTGACATGAAAATGGGGGAGCCCAGACATGGATCTTTTTGCCTCACCCCAGAGCCATCAGTTGGACAAATTCTGCACAAGAACTCATCACAAAAAAGCCTGGAAAATGGATGCTCTATCATTCAGCTGGAAAAACCTTTCAGTCTATGCCTTTCCCCTCCTGCCTCTGCTCTCAAAAGTTCTACTAAGTCAAACGGGACAAACCAAAAATGATTCCGATTGCTCCAGACTGGCCTCGCCAACACTGGTACCCACTCCTGCACAGTGTGTCACATCTTCCACCATGGCACCTGCCTCAGACACCTTATTTACTGTCTCAGCAGAACAACCAAATTCTGCACACGCAGCTCCAAACTTTGAATCTTGCAGCATGGCTAATCACCAAAATTCACCCTTAACATCCCTCAGCAAACCTGTGATGGATGTCATTTTGGAGGCGCGAAGGCCTAGTACTAGAAAATCGTATGCTGACAAATGGAAAAGATTCTGTTCATGGAATCAGTCACTAGGAGTAAGCACAGCTGTGCCCACTATTCCTCAGATTTTACAATACTTAACTAAGATGCTTCACAAGGGCCTGTCCTTTTCTTCCATAAAAATCCATGCCTCAGCCGTTTCAGCTCATTAGAAGACAGAACCTCCCTTCTCTCATTCTCTGCTAAAGCAGTATCTCAGAGGGGCCAAAAACTTAAGACCACCCAGGAGAGCTCCAACCCCTACCTGGGACCTCAATTTTGTATTGGGAAAAACTCTCTCTCCCTCCTTTCGAGCTAGCTGCTACTGCAGACTTAAGTCTGTCCTGGAAAACCGCTTTCCTTTTAGCAGTCACTTCAGCTAGAAGGATTTCTGAATTGCAGGCTCTTAATGGCAGTGGAGACGTTCATTATTTTTCATGTGGACAGGGTGTTTCTCAGGACCAATCCATCATTCATGCCTAAGGTGGTATCCAATGTGGCTCTTAATCAAGACCATTCATTTGCCAACCTTCTTTTCCAATCCAGAGAACAAGGGGGAGCGGATTCTGCATTCATTGGATGTACACAGACAACTTAGATTTTACTTAAACAGGACAAAATCCCTAAGAAAATCTGAACTACTGGTGTCTTTTGCTACAGGGGCAAAGGGAAAGGCCATTTCAAAGCAGACCATTTGCAAATGGATAAGTCATTGTATTCGATGTTCTTCGTGTTTCACTGTTGCAGTCATTACGTTTGGGTAATCTGCTGGCAGGTTGCCCTCAGTCGGCCTGATTAACAAAGTCTTGGGTCCTGCGTCAGTTGCTGTCCCTTCTTCCATGTGTTTCCGAAGCAGAAGCAGTTCGCAAGTGCCGGTCGGCCGACTCCTGAAATTTTCATTTTTGAGTTTCTGCACCGAAGTCTTCAACTAAAAGCCAAGTACCCCGTTGGGGAAACTTTTTCTTGCTCCTTACTGATTTCAGTAAAAATTAATAATTGTATTACTTGTGGGAAGCAAATACTTCATAAGGATTTTCATTTGTATTGTATTCCTTGCCTAGGCCCTGACCACACCGTGCCTTGCTGTTGGTTTTGTGCTAAATTTAATCAACGCACTATTAAACGTCGGTATATTTTTGCTTCTAAATATTTTGGCTCGAGATTTAACTATCCGGAAGTGTCTGTTAGCAATCAGACTACTGGAATACCTAAAAAAAAAACGCAAAGAAAGACAGAGGTCCAAAACCGACTAAGCTTCTCCTAAGCCAGTCGCTGGTACTCTGGCGCTTTTGTAGACCCTGATACCCACTACCTTTGATTCGCAGGCCTCTAGTGAGACCCATTCGGAGTCAGTATGCCGTGAGATACGCCTGTGGATGTCTCTACCTTAGATGGGCCCGGAGCTGCTGAGCAGGCACCGGCTTCTGAGGGTGTTTTTAGGCCTAAAGATTTGTATATTAAACCGACGCCATCTTCAAAATTAAGGCCAAAATCTACTTCTGTAAAAAAAAACGATGCTTGGGCTACCTGTACAGGCCCCAATGCCTAAAAAACAAATTATCAAAATGGCTGAGGATTTAATTAAATTAATCAGGGGTACCCATTCCCCTCCTGCTAAGAGGTCTCGGCAAGGCACTGACTATGAATCTTCAGATCAGGTTTCTATTTCTTCTGATTCCTCTTCTGATCAGGAATTATCTATTCCCACTTATGAGGACTGATGCAGAAGATTCCATCCCTTCTGCTTCTCCTCCTGAGCATTTTTCTTTTGGAGAAACTTTGCATACCTTAAGGGAACACTTTCACTGGGAGAGTCAGGATTTCTCAGAATCTAAAGAGAGACTTGAGGATTTCCTTCTTCCTCAGCATAGGCCTTTGGCTATACCTCTTGTTCTAGACATTGTTGATATCTTCTCAGAATCCAGTATGACTCCTGATTCCCTGCCTCTGGCTCCTAGTAAGCCAGACAGATATTGACTCCCACAAATTCCTCTCTCAAAAAACGTACTGCTGATCATGAAACCATTTCTCAGGGTCCCAAGGGCGTTGAGGCTTCTACTGCTAAAAATCCTACCCATTCTGATAGAGATTCCAGGGCGCTGGATAGATGGGGTAAGAAGGTTTACACGTCTGCAACCTTGGCAGTCAGGGCTTTACACTGTCAGTTTCATATGCTTAAATATCAACAGCATGTCATGGGCTTAAACAGAAAATGATGATTTCTGACTGTGGAAAATGTAGGATTTCTTGCATTCAGCTGAACAAGTTGGAAAACATATATTTTGCAGTGTGGTTTTGATTCCTATGAGGCCTCTTGCAGGGCTGCTGCAACTGGATCTGTAATGAGGCATGCTTGGCAAGGAGCAAAATCTGCGTGACTGTGTTAAAGCAAAATTGTTAGATGCTCCTTTACAACAGGGCAGTCTATTTGGTAATAAGGCCGAAGAAGTTTTGAAAAAGATGGAAGATAAAGCTAAATCTATCCAAACTGTAAAAGATTTCCTATAAGTGCAGCCACCCAGGTTCAGTAGGCACTGGCCTACTAAGAACTGGTCCTTTCCAGTACCCACCAGAGCCACTAAGGTCAAACCCAGACATGCCAGGCTCCAGGTTTCAGTCACAAAAGACTTATAGAACAAGCAATGGGGTGCCTCCACCTCCAAATCTGGAAGTAACAAGGCACCTTCCTATGGTAAACAGTCTCAATGACTTTCCACTGCAGTCACCAAGCACTTTTCTTTTGACCACCCCTTTGGGGGGGGGGGGAACTGGCACTTCATGCACGAAACTGGCAACTGATTACCCAGGACAAGTGGGTTTTAAATATAGTATCCCAGGGATACAGATTTCATTTCCACACGTTGCCAATCCCAAATGGATGGCCAGATCTGCCTCCAAATCAGTGGGAAGAGGCAAGTTATGTCCCTCATGAATATGGGGGCTATTCAACCAGTACCAGAAAAGGAACAGGGACAAGGTTTTTATTCAAAACCTTTCCTGGTACCCAGGAAGCACAAATCATGGCGTCCAGTTCTGGACTTATCCATTCTAAATACATTTCTGGACATTCCAAAATTCAAAATGCTGACTCTGCAACAGTTACTACCTATGCTAGGCAAGGATGCCTGGTTGGTAACTCCAGACTTAAGAGACTTACCTGCATATCCCAATCAGGGAATCTTGCAGAAGATGCCTCCGCTTCAAAGCAGGCTATTTGCCTTATCAGTTCCCTGCACTGCCCTTTGGCTTATCTACTGCGCCCGGGGTCTTCACAAAGTGCCTGGCACCAGTAATTGCATTTTGCAGGCAAAGAAATATTCAAATGTATCTATACCTGGACAATTGTCTAATTCAGGCAGAAAACAAGGACACTCTTCTAAAACATCTGGCGTTTGTAAAAAGACTTCTAACTTGACTAGGGTACACCATAAACTAAAAGAAATCACAAATGGTACCCTCTCAAATAATTACATTCCTGGGTGCAAGCTTGAATACAACTGCCCAGATGACTTGAGTTACGCCAGAAAAACAAATTCAATTGACTTGCTTCAAACAGGTGGCCACAAAAACCCAGCTATCTGCAAGACAAATTCTGCAGGCCTTGGGGGTTCATCGCCTCTTGCATTCTAATAATTCCATATGCAAGACTGCATATGAGGAAACTTCAGTGGTACCTAAAAAGCATATGGAGTCAACATTGCCACAGCCCGGAAACAATGATTCCTATCATTCCTTGCCTGCAGCTAGAGCTCCTATGGTGGGCAGAGGCCTGCCACCAAAACAAGGAACTGTCATTCATTCCACCCCCTGCCGCCCAAACCCTGACTACAGACTCATCAGATTATGCTTGAGGGGTGCATCTGACAGGAGATGCATTCAGGGCCAATGTAGCCCAAATCAAATGCACCTACATATCAACCAGAAAGAGATGCTAGCTGTACAGAATGCTCTTAGCCTTCAAGGACTATCTTCATCTAGAGCAACTACTGATAGACAACACCACAGTCGTGGTACATAAACAAGCAGGGGGGTACCCATTCCTACCCAGTTTGCAGACCAGCAATGGCATTGTGGAACACTGCCTTGACTTATCAAATACACCTACAAGCTCAATTCCTGCCAGGAAATCTAAATACTCTAGCTATGTTAGAAACCTAGGAGGAAACTCCCAGATATGCTCAGAACTAGTTCAAAATGATGTGAAGATTACTGATCCTACAGACATTGCCAACATACTGGCTGACAGGTTCAGTGCAAACTTCTCCCCCCCCTCCCCCCCAAAAGGAGAGATATCTATACCAAACGATTGCAGCCCCCCAAACATCTCCAGCGCCCAAGTGAGAACTGCTCTCCAAAGCAAAAACACAGCATCCATGGGACCTGATGGTGTCCCGGCTGTGTGCTCCACGAACTCAATGAGGAATTAAACCCACAGCTAGGACAGCTGTTTAATCAAAGTCTTACCTCTGGATACGTACCCAGGGAGTGGCGCACTGCAACTGTGGTCCCACTTCACAAAGGCGGTGCCTCCATCGACCCTGGAAATTACCGGCCCATTAGCTTGACAAGCCTTATCTGCAAAGCCATGGAGTGGATCATAATGGACCTCATAAATAAAGACATAGGGAATTTGCAGACTTTGGATCCAACCCAGTTTGGCTTTGTCAAAGGCAGATCATGCCTTTTAAACTTGGTTGACTTCTTGAAACAGTCACCAAAGCCATTGTGAGGAAAGGCAGTCCATACAGCCTACCTCGATCTGGCTAAGGCCTTCGATACAATACCCCACTCGGGTATCATTGAAAAACTCATCAGCTTAAATGTTAACCCGTACATCACAAGATGGGTTGCAAACTGGCTGAGTGACAGAACCCACAGGGTCAGAGTTGCTGGCGCCATGTCAGACTCAAAACCTGTCACAAGTGGTGTCCCACAGGGCTCAGTCCTGGGCCCACTCTTGTTTGGCATCTACTTTTCCGGTACAAGCAAACACAGGAGGGTTATGGCTGACAAAGTTTGCAGATGACTGCAAACTGGTGCCATAGTAGAAAACACATCTGACACAGATATCCTTCAGAAGGGTCTCACAGAAACGGATAACTGGTGCCAGAGCCACGGCCTGAAGTTAAATGCCAAAAAATGCATTGTCATACCCTTTGGGAAAAACAAGGTTACCCCTAGCTACCAAATAGGTGACAATCCACTGAGCACAGAAGAAGTTATCAGGGACCTGGGGACCCAGGTTGATAGTAGTCTGTCATTCAACACCCATGTAGCTAAAGTAGTTAGGAAGACCTTCTACATTGCCCACCTTATGAAGGGATTCTCATCTAGATCAAGGGAGGTCATAGTCTCCCTTTACTCATCACTCATCAGACCAATGATTGAGTACAATGCCCCATTCGGGATGTATCTGACCCGACACTTGCAGCAGCTGGAGAGGCCACAAAAGTTCCTCACCAAAAGGATAAAGGGTCTCAAAAATCTGTCCTATGCTGCCCGACTGAAAGAACTCCAGCTCTATTCAGTCGCTTACCGCTTGCTCAGAGGTGACCTTTGCCTAACATACAAGGCCATGTCAAACCCAGATTTGATGAATATGCTTCACCTCAAAAAATCCTAGATCCATCAGAGCCACAAGGGCGGGAGACTTAAACCTCGACACGGCTATTAATAGGACGTGCTGGAGGGATAGATTCATCACCCAAAGACTCCCTATGCTGTGGAACAAAATCCCGGTACATGTGAGGCAGAGCACCTCGCTGGCCTTGTTCAAGAGAAATCTTGACCAATGGATGGGAGATCGCAGATACACCCCAGGGATTACCTCAGTGTCACTGCTCGACAGAGGCACAGCAAAATAATGGGTATAGTTCCCCATACTAAAGGGGTGGCGTAAGCCACAAAATGATGGGCTAGGCTTGTATCTGCCCTCGGGCAGATAGCCTAGTATGAACCTATGAACCTATAAGTGGTGACTGGGGAAAGTGTAGTTAAGCAGCATAGAATGGTGGTCTGTAGGATGATGTTGGTGAACAAGAAGAGGAGGAGTGTGAAAGCAGTGCCAAGGATTAAATGGTGGAAGTTAAAGGGTGATTGTGAGGTGGAGTTCAGGGAAGAATTAAGACAGGCACAGGGAAGAGTTAAGACGGGCACTGGGAGGCAATGAAGAGTTACCGAATAGTTGGGTAACTACAGTAGAGCTAGTAAGGGAGACTGCTAGGAAGGTGCTTGGTGTGATATCTGGACAGAGGAAGGAGGACAAGGAGACATGGTGGTGGAATGAGGAAGTACAGGAGAGTATACAGAGGAAGAGGCTGGCGAAGAAGTGGGATTGTCAAAGAGATGAAAGTAGACATGAGTATAAGGAGATGAGGCGCATGGCAGAGAGGTGGCGAAGGATAAGGCATATGGAGAGTTGTATGAGAGATTGGGCACTAAAGAGGGAGAAGAGGACCTGTACCGATTGGCTAGACAAGAGGGACAGAGCTGGGAAGGATGTGCAGCAGGTAAGGATGATAAAGGACAGGGAGGGAAACGTACTCACAAGTGAGGAGTGTGTTGAGTAGTTGGAAAGAGTACTTTGAAGGGCTGATGAATGAAGAGAATGAGAGAGAAGGTTGGATGATGTTGGGGATAGCGAATCAGGAAGTGAAGCAGATTAGCAAGGAGGAAGTAAGGACAGCTATGAAGAGGTTGAAGAATGGAAAGGCTGTTGGCCCAGATGACATAACAGGGGCAGCATGGAGGTGCTTAGGAGAAATGGCAGTGGAATTTTTAACCAGATTGTTTAATGAAATTTTGGAAGGTCAGAGGATGCCAGAGTAGTGGAGAAAGTGTTTTAGTACCTATCTTTAAGAATAAGGATGATGTGCAGAGCTGCAGTAATTAGAGGGATAAAATTGATCAGTCACAGCTTGAAGTTATGGGAAAGAGTAGTGGAAGCTAGGTTAAGAAGGGAGGTGATGATTAGTGATCAGCAGTATGGTTTCATACCAGGAAAGAGCACTACGGATGCAATATTTGCTCAGAGTGTTGGAGAAATATAGAGAAGGTCAGAAGGAGTTGCACTGTGTCTTTGTTGGACTTAGAGAAAGCATATGACAGGGTGCCTAGAGGAGGAGAGTTGTGGTATTGTATGAGGAAGTCGGGAGTGGCAGAGAAGTATGCAAGAGTGGTACAGGATATGTACAAGGGTAGTGTGACATTGGTGAGGACTGCGGTGGGAGTGACAGATACGTTTAAGGTGGAGGTGGGATTACATCAAGGATCAGCTCTGAGCCCTTTCTTATTTGCACTGGTGATGGACAGGTTGACAGATGAGATTAGACAGGAGGCCCTGTGGACTATGATGATTGCAGTGAGAGTAGGGACCAGGTTGAGGAGACCCTGGAGAGGTGGACATATGCTTTAGAGAGGAGAGGAATGAAGGTCAGAAGGGCTAAAAGAGAATGTGTGTAAATGAGAGGGAGGGTAGAGGAATGGTGAGGATGCAGGGAGTAGAGTTGGTAAAGGTGGATGAGTTTAAGTACTTGGGATCAACAGTTCAGAGTAATGGTGAGTGTGGAAGATAGGTGAAGAAGAGAGTACAGGCAGGGTGAAATGGGTGGCGAAGAGTGTCAGGAGTGATTTGTGTCAAGACTGGTACCAGTAAGTGAAATGGAAGGTCTACAAGAGGGTAGTGAGACCAGCTATGTTTTATGGGTTGGAGACGGTGGCATTGAAGAAAAGGCAGGAGTCAGAGCTGGAAGTGGCAGAGTTAAAGATGCTAATATTTGCACTGGGTGTGACTAGGATGGACAGGATTAGAAGTCAGTATATTAGAGGGTCCGCTCAGGTTGGACAGTTTGGAGACAAAGCAAGAGAGGCGAGATTGCATTGGTTTGGACATGTGCTGAGGAGGGATGCTGGGTATATTGGGAAAAGGATGCAAAGGATTGAGCTGCCAGGTAAGAGGAAAAGAGGAAGGCCTAAGATAAGGTTTATGGATGTGGTGAGAGAGAGGACATGCAGGCGGTTTGTGTGAAACAGCATGATGCAGAGGACAGGAAAAAATGGAAACAGATGATCCGCTGTGGGGACCCCTAACGGGAACAGCCGAAAGACTGATGACCTGGACAGGGTGGTGCTCAGGACCAATCCATCCTTTATGCCTAAAGTGGATCTAGTGTGGCCCTTAGACCATTCATCTGCCAGCTTTCTTCCCAAATCCACAGAACAAGGGTGAATGGATTCTGCATTCATTGGATGTACAGAGACGACTAAGATTCTACTTAAACAGGACAAAATCTGTCTGAACAGTTACTGGTGGCATTTTCTGCAGGGGTAGAGGGAAAGGCTATTTCAAAGCAGACTATTTCAAAATGGATGTGGCATTGTATTCGTTTCTGATACATGCACCATGGTAAACCTGTCCCCAAGGGGATCAGATCTCATTCCACCAGGGCTGCATCTACTTCTGCAGCCTTTCTCAGAGGGGTTCCT
>NC_056748.1:804621937-804642428 GCF_019279795.1 Protopterus annectens
GGCAAACCTCTTGAACAAGGCCAGCGATGCTCTGCCTCACATGTACTGGGATGTAGTTCCACAGCATAGTGAGTGTCTGGGTGATGAATCTGTCCTTCCAGCACGTTTTATTAATGACCGTGTAAAGGTTTAAGTCACCTGCCCTTGTGGTTCTGAGGGATCTAGATTCTTTAGGTGAAGCATAGTCATCAAATCTGGGTTCGACATGGCCTTGTATGTCAGGCACAGGTCACCTCTGAGCAAGTGGTATGCGACGAATGAGGCGGAGTCCTTTCAGTCGGGCAGCATAACACATATCCCTGAGACCCTGCATCTGTTTGGCAATGAACTGTTGGGGCCTTACCAGCTGCTGCAGGTGTCTGGTCAGATACATTCCGAATGGGGCATTGTACTCAATCATAGGTCTAATGAGTGATGAGTACAGGGGGACGATGACCACCGCTGATCTAGATGTGAATCCCTACATGAGCAGGTGGGCAATGTAGAAGGTCTACCTAACTACTTTAGCAATGTGTGTGTTGAACGAACGGTTACTGACAACTGGGGTACCCAGATCCCTGTTAACATCCTCTGTGCTCAATGGATTGCCACCTATATGGTAGCAAGGGGTAACCTTGTTCTTCCCGAAGGGTATGACCATGCATTTCCTGGCATTTAGCTGTAGGCCATGTCTGTGGCACCAGTTATCCATATCTGTGAGGCCCTTCTGAAGGATATCTGTGTCAGATGTGTTTCCGACTATGGCACCCAGTCCGCAGTCATCTGCAAACATTGTCAGCCATAACCCCCCTGTGTTTGCTTGTACATTGGAAATGTAGATGCTGAAAAAGAGTGGACCCAGGACTGAGCCCTGTGGGACCCCACCTGTGACCGGCTGTGAGTCCGACATGGCGCCAGCAACTCTGACCGTGTGGGTTCCGTCACTCAGCCAGTTTGCAACCCAACCTGTGATGTATGGGTTTACATACAAGCTGATTATGTAATCAATGATACCTGAGGGGGGTATTGTGTCGAAGGCCTTTGCCAGGTCGAGGTAGGCTGTATGGACTGCTCTACCCTCATCAATGGCCTTGGTGACTGTTCCTAAAAAGTCAACCAAGTTTAAAAGGCATGATCTGCCTTTGACCAAGCCAAACTGGGTTGGATCCAAAGTATGCAAGTCCCCTATGTCTTTATCTATGAGTTCCATTATGATCCTTCTCCATGGCTTTGCAGATAAGGCTTGTCAAGCTAATGGGATGGTAATTACCAGGGTCAGTGGAGGCACCACCCCTGTGAAGTGGGACTACAGTCGCCTTGCGCCACTACATGGGTAATATCCCGAGGTGAGGCTAAGATTAAACAGCTGTCCTAACTGTGGGTTTAATTCCTCATTGAGTTCGTGGAGTACACAGCTGGGACACCATCTGGTCCCATGGATGCTGTGTTCACTGCCTTGGAGAGAGCATTTCCCACCTGTGTGTTACAGATGTTCTGGGGGCTACAATCCTCTGGTATAGATATCTCCATGTGGGGGGGGGGAGAAGTTTGCACCGAACCTGTCAGCCAGTATGTTGGCAATGTGTGTAGGTTCAGTAATCTTCACATCATTCTGAACCCAGTCTGAGCATATCTGGGAGTGTCCTCCCAGGTATCTAACATAGCTAAAGAAGGCCTTATGATTGTCTTTCAAGTCCTTGGTGATTTAGCTGTCGAATTTGCCCTGGATGATTTCATGAGAGCTTGTAGTTCTTCACATATAATGAGCAAGGGTGTCTTACTTTACAAGGATTCTGCTCTATCCTGTAGTAGCTTCCTCCTTTCGTTGTACAGCTTGTGTATGGCTGGGGTCCACCAGACCAGGCAGCAGCTCTGGTACAAAGAGTCTCAGTTTTGTATGGGATTGCCTGCTCCATGCATTCCTGTAGGTGCTGGTAGAAGGCATATGTAAGTGATTCAGCGGTGTGAGTAATGTTTACCACTGGCTCAGGGGCCTTAAAGGAGACCACACTAGTATATATTCTTATATATTTTTTGCATGCTTAGTAGGAAGGATTTTTTTATCTAAAAGTCATACAATGTCCTTATAAGATAAACTAAGGCATTTACAAGTGTATGTATTTATACTATCCATGGAGCTGTGAGTTAGAGCTATAACTGCTGATGAATTACCCCTTTAAATATATCAGTAACTTACTGAAACAATTAATTAATTTAATTTAATCCATCTGAAGGTTACTGAATTGGAAGGGGTAGGATAACATATAAATAGCAAGCACTTGTGATTTTTATTTTTATCTGAAGAAGTCATCCAACTTTGTATGACGAAAAGCGCTTAATAATAAAAACTGGTAAAGAAGGGTTTTCGTTGCCTGGAATTCTTGTTCAGATTTACTTGGTTTAGTTGTTCAGCATTTTACTTGGTTTGTGGTTCTGCGATTTCCATGGCAGCAGAAACTTCTCCTGACTCTTTACGAACTGTTAACATGATGGACACTGAAAGCAACAATAGTCAGCTGTTATTGGATCAAACACCGAATTCCAATAACGAAGGTAACCTTACGGCACTTATTTTGGCTCTCTCACAGCGTGTGGACATTTTGGCGGCTAGACTGGAATCTAGCATAGCATCGGATACTGCATTTCCTTTAAGCAGTAACAACACAGACATGGATATTACTCCAGCCCAGCGTCCTCGTGATTCCCCCATTGAAGGAGGTAGTGCACATAACGCTAACCGGGCGAGAAACGGAACTGGCTTAAATCTTAATACTTCTAACGATTCTAACTACAGGGGTAGTAGAATCGTGACAACAACTGAAGGAGAAGGCGTCGGAGAGCTTATGGGAACTCCCGGTTTTGAAACTTGGTTAACAGATACCAGCAAATTGCAATTGAAGCACCGGAATAACACGGGATTTTCGGCAGAAGACGCCAATGAGACTCAGGTTAGTTCAGTTAGTTTAACTATTAAGTTGAAATTACTGGACAACAAACTGGTGAAGATTAAAAAGCTACAACTGGAAATAAATTACTTAAACGAGTGCATCAATGAAAACATAATACCAAAAGGATTACACTACCATGTTTACCCTACGGGGTTAATAGCTAATTCTCTTTTTCACAAAGAACTGCTGGCTTTTTTTGACTCACAGGGGTTAGGCTTGTTAAAACTGATGGTAAAACATTATGGACTACAAGTAGCTGACTTATCAAATGAAGTTAAACAACTGAATGTGGACATATTAGCTAACTCAGACTTTCCCCGCTATAAGTTTGAATATGATAGGTCATTTACCACTATAGACCAATTGCTGGACAGGTTGAAAATAAATAAAACTAAAAAGATGAATAGAGACCGCTTGGCATATGCAAATGGTACAGCCTACCCCAAGCCACCCCCTTCTCAAACTAGTCCTTTCAGTTCTAATACCATCATTACGAACAATGGGCCTAGTGGAGAGGTAGACAATGATGAAGGCATAAATAACAACAGAAAGACTTTTCCCAACCAAAGGAATATTCAGGATTCAAATAATGGCACATGGGCAAACCGCTTGAGAAATAACAGAGAGAGACCGGATGATAACAACATGGACTCTTTGGACAACTTTGACTATGCATACCAAGGGGCTATTCCAAAGGCAAATTCTTACAATCAAGGTTTTCAAAAAAATAACAAGCGCCCCTTGAACAAACCAAGGAGGTAATTAACACCTCAGAATTACCAAAAATTATCAACAATAGGGGGGGCGATTTTACAATCTACAACTTCTCAAGCTTGGACATTGACTCTAGTTTTGTGGAACTATTATCTAAAGGTTATAACTTTATACCAAACCAACACATGGATTTGGTGGAAAACATCAAAGATTTGAAACTATTTGTCAGGAAGCTTAACCTGAAACTGTTATTAGGTAATACTGAATATGTTAGACCTACTTACTATATCCCTAGCGACTATAACCCTCCATTACACCCGACTCTCCAATCGTTTGAAGCAATCATGGAACTAGATTTAAGAAATTTGGCAAACAAAAATAGTAACTTATTTCTGAATAATAATAGTAGACCATCGAATATCACCCCAGATGAAAAAGCTTTCCTTCAACTATTTAAGACATTGAATGTTAGAGCAATAAAACCTGATAAGGGAGGGGGATTAACTTTATTCGACTACTGTGATTATAATAACAGAATCTCTGCAATTTTGGATAAAGAGGCATATAAGAAATCGAGTATCAATGAAGTGAACAGAGCGTACCAGCAAATTAAAGGTTATTTTAGCGATCTCTTCATAGAAGGATACATCGATATAGATATGTATAACTATATAAAGACAGAATGGCCCAAAATACCTGTCTTTTTTGCTACACCTAAAATCCACAAAAGCTTGTGTAACCCCCCTTTTAGACCACTCATAGATGGAAGGGATTCCATCACATATGGCAGTGCAAAACTAGTAGATAACATTTTAAAAAAAATATCTAGTTAAAGAAACCCAAATTTGCAAGGACTCGTGGGCTTTCTTAAGGAAAGTGAATGATTTAGAATTTAAGGAAGATTATAATTTCCTAACAATAGATGTGGTAGACTTGTACACCTCAATCCCACATGACATAGGATTAGAATGGGTGAATATATATCTGGTCAAGAAAGGAGCTACCAGTAATGAGGTCTACTTAGTTACAACATTGTTGGACATTATCTTGTCCAACAACTACTTTTTATTCAATAAAGAGTTCTATTTGCAAAAATGCGGAGTGGCCATGGGGTCCCCAGTAGGTGCCAGTTTTGCAAATATAGTCATGGCTTACTGGGAGGGCAATTTCCTCTTAAATAAGGAACAATTTACATCTATTATCGTGTATTACACACGATACCTGGATGATATTTTCATCTGCCTTCAAGGGGATAAGAGTACAGGATTGGATTTGGTAGAATACTTAAATAACACTACTAGCTTCCTGTCATTTACATACGAGTTCCATGAGAATAAAATCAATTATTTAGATATCACTTTGGTCAAAGACAAGGTGAATAAACAATTTTATGCAAAAATACATAGAAAAGAGACATATTGCAACTCTTTTCTGCACTATACGAGCAGCCATCCTAAAGCACAGAAAAAAGCTATTGTAAAAGGACAGGTTATTCGGGCAGCCCGTATGGTTACACGTGATGAGGATTATATACAGGAATGTAAGTTACTAGAAGAAATGTTCATCCATAGAGGTTACCCTAAGACATTTTTAACTAATATCCTGGAAGAGGTCAATACTAAGAGAGAGAACGGGGTCATTTCACCCTTGTTGAATACAAAGGACCATAATAACAGCATAGAAGAGGATTTAACCAGAGCCATGTGTGGGATTAAATAAGGAGATGAACACTGGAAGTAATAATAATATTAGGATTACATCTAAAGATAGAAGTACTAGTTACATAATGACTTTCAGTATAGAAAGTAATATCATAAGGGGCATTCTATATAAAAACTGGAACATGCTCCTTCATGATAGGAAATGTACCACAGTCCTTGGCTTAGCTCCCGAAGTAACATTTAGGAAGGGTAAGAATCTAAAGACCCTATTGGAATGTAAACCAACAAAGGAGAAAGGCAATGTAAAAGGATCTTACGGTTGTGGGAATTGTAACTATTGTAAACATATCAAGATAGGTAGCAGACATTTGATAAACAATAGGACATTTGTATCAAATCACAAATTTAATTGTAATTCCAAACTAGTAGTGTATGGAGCCTTGTGTTCAAATTGTACAAGTTTTACATAGGGAGGACAGAGAGGAGACTGAGAGATAGAATATACGAACATATCAACGCTATCTCCAGAATGAAAGCAGATAATGCTTTAGTAAAGCACATTCTATCCTTCCCTAACCATACTTTCAAATTTATAGGTTTGGATCAGATACAAATTGACAGCAGAAGGGGCCCTTTTAGCTTACTTCTAGAAGAACGAGAATTATCATGGCAATTTAAAACCAATGCCTTTATGGAACCAGGTCTTAATGACCATTGTAACATTTCATGTCTCTTGAAGCTTAGAAGCTTAAAGAGATGATTTTAGTTTTTAGAGTTAATTTTGTATAGGAAGTATTGGGTAAAAGTAAAGCTGTGTTCTGTAAACTTTCTTGTTAGATTTTTATCCTTTAATGATGTTTTAATATGTATTTTTATATTCTTATATATTTTTTGCATGCTTAGTAGGAAGGATTTTTTTATCTAAAAGTCATACAATGTCCTTATAAGATAAACTAAGGCATTTACAAGTGTATGTATTTATACTATCCATGGAGCTGTGAGTTAGAGCTATAACTGCTGATGAATTACCCCTTTAAATATATCAGTAACTTACTGAAACAATTAATTAATTTAATTTAATCCAACTGAAGGTTACTGAATTGGAAGGGGTAGGATAACATATAAATAGCAAGCACTTGTGATTTTTATTTTTATCTGAAGAAGTCATCCAACTTTGTATGACGAAAAGCGCTTAATAATAAAAACTGGTAAAGAAGGGTTTTCGTTGCCTGGAATTCTTGTTCGGAGTCCACACTAGTGTTTAGAAGTGTGAAGTTGGCTTCTGAGAAAGGCATATGTATGGTAACCGGCACCACCCACAGCATTGTATGCCAATAGCAGAAGCTATCGTAGGTTGTCCAAACACACGTGTCTGTACACATGGACCATTATAGCAATAAACCACGCCCAGATGTGTGTAATGCTAGATATACCCACGGCAGACGTGGTGCGTTCCCGAGGCCGATGCCCGAGGGACCACACACATAGCCGGCCGTAGGCATAGGCCAACTAGGCCGCCAGGGCGCCGCTCTACTAGGGTCACTTTCCCAGTATTTATTTGGTGTAGGTAGACCAGGATGGGGGTAGCGGGTGATGTGGTGGGGGCACCATGGAGTCCTTTTGCCTAGGGCACCACTTGACCCTACGGCCTCTTGCCGTGGGTAAATACAGCAGTACCCACACCCAGACGCGGGTCATTGCTAGTATGCCATATCATCTATGGAAAGAAACCATATATTCCCAGACATAATGGCACAGCATAATGCCTGTCCACTGCCCAAACGCAGACATACGGCACCCACAGCGGTGCGGACGTACTGCGTGAGATGTCCGTTACCAATGTTGACACTGTCACTCTATGTGAAACAAAGTCAACATAGCGATGCAATACTAAACAGCGACGGAGAGCCCGATGTCACCGTTGCTGAGCTGTTCAACCTGTTCCACCATGTTAAATGTGTGTAGCAGAGCGGGACAGCCCCAAACTAAGCAACGGACATGTCCATGGCTCAGTGAAAGCCGTCACACAATGTTAAACCCATGTAATATAGCGAGACAGGTTATAAATACAGAGGTTTAGTAATGGAAATAGGTCTGGTCGACCAGACCGTGTGCAATCACTATAACAAGATCTACAACTACAGACGCCAATCAAGCACGGTTAGGAATAATGGGGGGGGGTATGGTATCATAGACACGGACAAACCATGCCCATGTGACTCATCTGACATTCGTACACGGTCAGGGCAGTTCCGTACACTAGGCGGACAAGTCCAAACCCAAAGCACCACAGGAACACCCTGACAATTGAAGGCTTGTATGTGTAGGGGATATAAGCCCCTGTGATCTGAATATCCCTGCGGTCATGACATATGCATCCTGGGCCATGAGCGGGAGGGAATAAGGAATGTTTAACATGTAGTACCACACCTTTCCCAGCAGGAGAATGGATGCCTGTGACGTACGTGAGTGCAGGGGGGGTGGGGGAATATGTAAATTTAGCTAAGTACCATGGGTATGCATATAAATGAGACAGAACAGCTAACGTGTAGTGGTCACAGTAACCGGCAAACGTGAATGCAGTCCCGTTTGAATTACGACTATAGAACATATAAATGTGAACGTGTACGTAATGCGTCCATGCCGCAAAGACTGTCACATGTGTAAAGGTGAAAGTGCGTTCCGCACACGTCCGTCAACCGGATCAGAGATATGTTACCGGGACAGTCACAACTAACACAGACCACGTAACCACACAGACCCAGTAAACATATAGGTTCATAGGTTCATAGGTTCATACTAGGCTATCTGCCCGAGGGCATTTACAAGCCTAGCTCATCGTTTTGTGGCTTACGCCACCCCTTTAGTATGGGGAACTATACCCATTATTTTGCTGTGCCTCTGTCGAGCAGTGACACTGAGGTAATCCCTGGGGTATATCTGCGATCTCCCATCCAATGGTCAAGATTTCTCTTGAACAAGGCCAGCGAGGTGCTCTGCCTCACATATACCGGGATTTTGTTCCACAGCATAGGGAGTCTTTGGGTGATGAATCTATCCCTCCAGCGTCCTATTAATAGCCACGTCGAGGTTTAAGTCTCCCGCCCTTGTGGCTCTGATGGATCTAGATTTTTTGAGGTGAAGCATATTCATCAAATCTGGGTTTGACATGGCCTTGTATGTTAGGCAAAGGTCACCTCTGAGCAAACGTGGCGACTGAATAGAGCTGGAGTTCTTTCAGTCGGGCAGCATAGGACAGATTTTTGAGACCCTTTATCCTTTTGGTGAGGAACTTTTGTGGCCTCTCCAGCTGCTGCAAGTGTCGGGTCAGATACATTCCGAATGGGGCATTGTACTCAATCATTGGTCTGATGAGTGATGAGTAAAGGGAGACCATGACCTCCCTTGATCTAGATGAGAATCACTTCATGATAAGGTGGGCAATGTAGAAGGTCTTCCTAACTACTTTAGCTACATGGGTGTCGAATGACAGACTACAATCAACCTGGGTCCCCAAGTCCCTGATAACTTCTTCTGTGCTCAGTGGATTGCCACCTATTTGGTAGCTCGGGGTAACCTTGTTTTTCCCCGAGGGGTATGACTAGGCTTTTTTGGGCATTTAACTTTGGGCCAGGCCTCGGGCACCAGTTACCCTTTTTTGGGAGCCCCTTCTGAAGGATATCTGTGTCAGGTGTGTTTTCTACTATGGCCCAGTTTGCAGTCATCTGCAAACTTTGTCAGCCATAACCCTCCTGTGTTTGCTTGTACTTCGGAAAAGTAGATGCCAAACAAGAGTGGGCCCAGGACTGAGCCCTGTGGGACACCACTTGTGACAGGCTTTGAGTCTGACATGGCGCCAGCAACTCTGACCCTGTGGGTTCTGTCACTCAGCCAGTTTGCAACCCATCTTGTGATGTATGGGTTAACATTTAAGCTGATGAGTTTTTCAATGATACCAGTGGGGTATTGTATCGAAGGCCTTCGCCAGATCGAGGTAGGCTGTATGGACTGCCTTTCCTCATCAATGGCTTTGGTGACTGTTTCAAAAAAGTCAACCAAGTTTAAAAGGCATGATCTGCCTTTGACAAAGCCAAACTGGGTTGGATCCAAGGTCTGCAAATTCCCTATGTCTTTATTTATGAGGTCCATTATGATCCTCTCCATGGCTTTGCAGATAAGGCTTGTCAAGCTAATAGGCCGGTAATTTCCAGGGTCGATGGAGGCACCGCCTTTGTGAAGTGGGACCACAGTTGCAGTGCGCCCTCCTGTGCGTATATCCAGAGGTAAGACTTTGATTAAATAGCTGTCCTAGCTGTGGGTTTAATTCCTCATTGAGTTCGTGGAGCACACAGCTGGGGACACCATCGGGTCCCATGGATGCTGTGTTTTTTGCTTTGGAGAGAGCAGTTCTAACTTGGCGTTGGAAATGTTTGGGGGCTGCAATCGTTTGGTATAGATATCTCTCCTTTTGGGGGGGGGGGGGGAGGAAAGTTTGCACTGAACCTGTCAGCCAGTATGTTGGCAATGTCTGTAGGATCAGTAATCTTCACATCATTTTGGACTAGTTCTGAGCATATCTGGGAGTTTCCTCACAGGTTTCTAACATAGCTAAAGAATGCCTTATGATTGTCTTTTGAGTCTTTAGCTATTTCTCTCAAAATTTGCTTTGGATGATTTTATGAGAGCTCTTAGTTTTTACTTATAGTGATCAAGGGTGTCTTACCTTTTAAGGATTTTGCTCTATCTTGTAGTAGCTTCCTCCTTTTGTTGTAGAGTTTGTTTATGGCTGGGGTCCACCAGACTGGACGCTTGCCTTTGGTACAAAGAGTCTTTGTTTTGCTTGGGATTGCCTTATCCATGCAGTCCTGCAGGTGCTGGTAGAAGGCATTTGTAAGTGATTCAGCGGCTTGAGTACTGTTTTTCCGCCTCGGGGGCCTTAAAGGAGACCACACTAGTCTTTAGAAGTGTGAAGTTGGCTTTCGAGAAGTTCTTTACTGTGGTCTTTTTTATTTCAGGTGGGGGTTGGATGTAAAAAGAATACGGATATGCATGTGCGCCTGCGCGTAACCCACAATTAGGAAATGCAAGTGCGCGTGTGCGTGTGTGATCCGCTCACAGCACGGAAAGTGAAGGCTGTGTCCCCCATGTCAATTATACATGTCTCAAACCTGTCAGCCTCTGAAAGTATGGAATCGGGCAATGCCATGTAAAGTACCGTTAGAAATAGTGAGAAACACATGCTATGTGATAAGACAAACATAGAATGTGGATAGAATAACGTGTGTGTTAGTAGTATGGATTGACGACGGTTATGCATCTGTAACCCGACCCACTTGTCAGAAGGTGCCTCACTCGAATTGTGTTCAGTTGGCTCACACATGTTGACCGGGCTAGGCTAGCTGGATATATGTCCAGTGTCAGCAGAGGCCCATGGAGAAATGCTCCACACACAATAATAGCACAACATACCAAAGTACTCATATATGTAACCAAAAAATAACAACAATAGAAAGTGTCCTGAAAGGACTGGTTACACACAGATCCCAGACGACAGAGAAATATATGGCCAGTGGAAGCACGTCACAATTACGGGATCAGGTCCCTATAGAAGCAAGAAGGTCTCACATGACACGCCAGCGGCATTGCCAGATAGACACAGGTCAATGTAACACACAGCAAGATTAAGGGCCAACCAGCCGTACACCATGCCAGAACCTGTACAGTGGAAAGGTATGGCATGGTAATAGATGTGTGTACACAGGTAATCCACAGACAGTAACAAAGCAAGGTATGAAACGAGGGTTCACATGTAGATATCTACACACAGCAGTCCGACGGCGACGTATATATGGCATGGACATGGATTTGTCATTTTAAAACAAGATGTAAACAAGTACAGTTTATTCCATATCATATTGATATAGTTATAATACAGACATATTTATGTTTAACATTGTGACTCTTATTTACATTCATATTTATACAAAATATGCATTTAATTGTACTTATTTATTCCATGACTTGGAAACTTAATGCAACAATTATACACATTAACATACAATATCAGTATCAACACACTACATTCTAAGGTTTACTCACAACAATTATCAACTATGTATCAATATACCAATTGTATTCACCAATATTTTATTTATATTAACACATTGTTGTTGTATTAATGTTTCCATTAAGTAATGTATGCAACACTGTTTGTATATGTCACTTTATCATTATGACTTGGAGCACTGTCCACTTAACTATGAGCAAGTTTATTGATTCATTGTCTTTAAACTGACTCTGAAGGAAGTATATAAGGGATGACTATCTAATGTAATTCGTACTCTGACGATGCCCCATGTTAGTGGGTGAAAGCGCTCAGTATCTTTTGACTGTGGAGTGTATCGTTTTTGTCGTCTGTTTTGGTCTGGTTTATGTTCAATAATGTCTTTTACGAAGAAGACCAGGACTCAAGGTTTTCTGTATTTCCGCTTACTGGCACATGGATATAGATAGGCCAAGTAACACATAATATGGGTAGTCAAACAGACATCCGTGATTGGGGAACATACAGCATCAGTCAAAACCACTGGCCAGATGGTGACAGTCCAACAAGTTCTACACTTTACATATGCACACTGGTGTCCATTGTAGGACTCCAAAAATTTATCCTTTTGCAATATCAACCAGCTGCGATCGACCCAGAAGAAATGACAGCCGTGACTATGGCACAGCTAGACATATGCACCACCAACGTGTTTACGGTTGATGAGAAGTGTCCATGAAATGCAGGACATATGAACAGAAATCCCCAGATTGTCGAGTCCATAGAAGTGCGTCCACATCCTAGTCCCGCACACATGAAGGATGTGTAATGTGTACCATCGAGGGTTGCAGCCATGGGATCCTGGGTATGCAGAAATGGGGCTCAGTGTTGTTTGGCAGATAATCCGTTGGCCCGCCCCATGGGAGGGATGTGGGTATAGCACATGCCTTACTCCCCACTAATGATGCAAAGCATCCACTGGATAATGCTGAAAGCAGGTGTGAAATGTGTACAGCCCTATATCAGTGTCCAGTAGGCAATTCCCATGGATGGACAAGTGTACGACCAAGATGGCACCCATAACTGGAAACCTGGTGGAATTACACAGCTGCAGTAAGGCATAGCACAGGAAATACAGATAGGGACTACATTAGACATTCCCCATACAAAGTCAGACCGTCGTGGAATACCCGGTACACAGCTCTCAATCTGCCATCACCAAAATGGGGATCACTGCGCCTCCATAATGCGGAACAAATGGGCGACCTGTGGAACACATACTAATGGCTCACTAGCAACTTCAACTAGGAAGGTCATAGGATGGTTAAACTATGACGTTCCCACTTATAAAGAAGATCCTTTAATGAATCAATATGATTAATGTCAATTGACCATGGAATACACCTAATCAACACAAAATAACCGCTGGCACCATATGGCACACAATCCAAAAAACACATAGTTAGATGAAACAGTCAACGTAGAAATTGTCCAGGACAGTGCCCAAATGGTATAAAAAGGTTCCTTTATATACAAGTAAGTGCTTTCACCCGTAGGCTCTGTCAGACTTACACATAACATAAAAGCATCCAGGCTTTAAATATCCCTCCTTACACTTACATTGGTCAATTTCTCATCAAACAATGAATAAGTAACCACAGCATATAAAGCGCAGATGCAATGTTAAATACACACACATATATTAACATCTTTAAAAACATCCTATTAAAACATGTACTATATGATATTGTACTATGCCTAATTCTCATCAATTATAAATCTAACAATATATATAGAAAATATGTACAGTATATCAATGTAAAACAGTGGTAAACAACTGAAAGAGTGGACTAATAGGTGTAAAATGTATAGCTGTACCTAAACTACATTCCTGTTATTTGGGTTTAAGCCACCTGCTTCCCAAAAGAGGCTTAATCTGTGCATCATCATTCAGCCCTGGTGTGTGGTCAACTCTCCACCTAATAATCCATCTCAATCCGCATTCTAAAGTATAGTTGATAAGGCCCCCCCCCTCTGGGATTAAAATCTAGCCTTCGTAAAACACTGAATGTAAAAGTATGCCTTGTGATGTGCTCATAGCCGGCCGTGAGCATATCGCCAACCGGCGGCTGCCTAAGCGCCCGCACTAGCAGGGCCACCTTTCTAGTAGTTATGTCATGTAGGTACACCAGAATGGGGCACCATGTGTTGTGGTGGTGGGCGCCATGGAGCCCATCGCCTAGGGCAGGGGTTGATCTAAGGCCGCTGCCGTAGGAGGGGTAGTACAGTCTGCAGGTATGTGCTGAAGTGCACATGACACAGTGGTCTACAAGGATTACCCATAGTGGCGACACCTGCACAGATGGCTATAGCGGGACATACACACGACCATGCACACAGCTCAGATAGACATACACACACCATAAACAGGCAATTATACACAAGGTGTATGGCGTGTACGGGTACAGTGTCAGTACAGCAAGGATAGCTGTCTGCCACAATATCCAGCAGATGTCTCTAGGGTGTGCCGGAATACGGACGTTGCATGGACAATGAGTGGATATGCATCGTACCACAGTTCTATGTGTCAGCCGTGCAAATATGCGATACATGGAACAGACAGCTGTCCATGCAAGAGCAGCGCTATGGGCATAACATAAGTATGTATATATACATCGAGAGATACAGACGGACACATGTTGCAAGGCCAGGAGTGTAACGTACACAGCACCACCCCACCACACCACAGCAGGGCGCACGTGGAGAACACGCTACGGAGGTCGCTAACCACAGCAGGCAAACAGGCAGTCCACGAGCTGCGTCTCACCATCCACAAACACAGAGATGTCGGCAGGGTATAAGTGTTCTGCGGAAACTCTAAAGCCATAACCTATGAACACATGCGGCAGGGAGCATAGACACACATACACAGCTGGCAGGCATGGGGATTGACCTTACCCCCACCTACCCAACCGCACAACAGTATGACACAGGTATGGAACGCGCTACGTGGACCACTGAACACAGCACCATTAGAGGCACACGTCTAGGTGGGTGACAACATCCGTAAAGGAATAGACGCCGATAGCCAAGGTATGTGTTGCAAAGTGTCTAAAATAACTACTCTCTATAGGAGCAGCTGTAAACACACACACACCCCACACACACACGGGGAAGGGCCGGGAGTTGAACCTACGCCTACCTACATGAACACACTACAGCATGATGCATTTACAGAACGCGCTACTGAGATTACTGAGCACAGTGCTGTCAGAGGCATACTTCTAGCGGGTGACATCATCCGTAAAGGAATAGATGCCAATAGCCAAGGTATGTGTTGCGAAGCGACTAAAGGAACTACTCTCACCAAGGACAGTTGGAAACACACACACACACACACACACACACACACACACACACCACACACACACGGGGAAGGGCCGGGAGTTGAACCTATGCCTACCTACATGAACACACTACAGCATGATGCATTTACAGAACGCGCTACCGAGATTACTGAGCACAGTGCTGTCAGGCCGATCTAATACTTCTAGCGGGTGACATCATCCGTAAAGGAATAGATGCCAATAGCCAAGGTATGTGATGCGAAGCGACTAAAGGAACTACTCTCACCAAGGGCAGCTGGAAACACACACACACCTCACACGGGGAAGGGCCAGGAGTTGAACCTACGCCTACCTACATGAACACACTACAGCATAATGCATTTACAGAACGCTGCTACCGAGAGTACTGAGCACAGTGCTGTCAGAGGCATACTTCTAGCGGGTGACATCATCCGTAAAGGAATAGATGCCAATAGCCAAGGTATGTGTTGCGAAGCGACTAAAGGAACTACTCTCATCAAGGGCAGCTGGAAACACACACACACACACACCTCACACACACACACGGGGAAGGGCCGGCAGTTGAACCTACGCCTACCTACATGAACACACTACAGCATGATGCATTTACAGAACGCGCTACCGAGATTACTGAGTACAGCGCTGTCAGAGGCATACTTCTAGCGGGTGACATCATCCGTAAAGGAATAGTTGCCAATAGCCAAGGTATGTGTTGCGAAGCGACTAAAGGAACTACTCTCACCAAGGGCAGCTGGAAACACACACACCTCACACACACATGGGGAAGGGCTGGGAGTTGAACCTACGCCTACCTACATGAATACACTACAGCATGATGCATTTACAGAACGTGCTACTGAGATTACTGAGCACAGCGCTGTCAGAGGCATACTTCTAGTGGGTGACATCATCCATAAAGGAATAGATGCCAATAGCCAAGGTATGTGTTGCGAAGCAACTAAAGGAACTACTCTCACCAAGGGCAGCTGGAAACACACACACACACACACCTCACACAAACACGGGGAAAGGCCGGGAGTTGAACCTACGCCTACCTACATGAACACACTACAGCATGATGCATTTACAGAATGTGCTACCAAGATTATTGAGCACAGCACTGTCAGAGGCATACTTCTAGCGGGTGACATCATCCGTAAAGGAATAGATGCCAATAGCCAAGGTATGTGTTGCGAAGTGACTAAAGGAACTACTCTCACCAAGGGCAGCTGGAAACACACACCCACGGGGAAGGGCCGGGAGTTGAACCTATGCCTACCTACATGAACACACTACAGCATGATGCATTTAGAGAACGCGCTACCGAGATTACTGAGCACAGTGCTGTCAGAGGCATACTTCTAGTGGGTGACATCATCCGTAAAGAAATAGATGCCAATAGCCAAGGTATGTGTTGTGAAGCGACTAAAGGAACTACTTTCACCAAGGGCAGCTGGAAACACACACACACACATGGGGAAAGGCCGGGAGTTGAACCTACGCCTACCTACATGAACACACTACAGCATGATGCATTTACAGAACGCGCTACCGAGATTACTGAGCACAGCGCTGTCAGAGGCATACTTCTAGCGGGTGACATCATCCGTAAAGGAATAGATGCCAATAGCCAAGGTATGTGCTGCGAAGTGACTAAAGGAACTACTCTCACCAAGGGCAGCTGGAAACACACACACACACACACGGGGAATTGCCGGGAGTTGAACCTACGCCTACCTACATGAACACACAACAGCATGATGCATTTACAGAATGCGCTACTGAGATTACTGAGCACAGCGCTCTCAGAGGCATACTTCTAGCGGGTGACATCATCCGTAAAGGAATAGATGCCAATAGCCAAGGTATGTGTTGCGAAGCGACTAAAGGAACTACTCTCATCAAGGGCAGCTGGAAACACACACAAACACACAGGGAAGGGCCGGGAGTTGAACCTACGCCTACCTACATGAACACACTACAGCATGATGCATTTACAGAACGCGCTACCGAGATTATTGAGCACAGCACTGTCAGAGGCATACTTCTAGCGGGTGACATCATCCGTAAAGGAATAGATGCCAATAGCCAAGGCATGTGTTGCGAAGCGACTAAAGGAACTACTCTCACCAAAGGCAGCTGGAAACACACACACACACACACCTCACACACACACGGGGAAGGGCGGGGAGTTGAACCTACGCCTACCTACATGAACACACTACAGCATGATGCATTTACAGAACGTACTACCGAGATTACTGAGCACAGTGCTGTCAGACGAATACTTCTAGCGGGTGACATCATCCAGAAGGAATAGATGCCAATAGCCAAGGTATGTGTTGCGAAGGCGACTAAAGGAACTACTCTCACAAGGGCAGCTGGTAACACACACACACACACACACACACACACACACACACACACACACACACACACACACACACACGGGAAGGGCCGGGAGTTGAACCTACGCCTACCTACATGAACACACTACAGCATGATGCATTTACAGAATGCACTACCGAGATTACTGAGCACAGCGCTGTCAGAGGCATACTTCTAGCGGGTGACATCATCCGTAAAGGAATAAATGCCAATAGCCAAGGTATGTGTTGCGAAGTGACTAAAGGAACTACTCTCACCAAGGGCAGCTGGAAACACACACACACACACCTCACACACACACACGGGAAGGGGCGAGTTGAACCTATGCCTACCTACATGAACACACTACAGCATGATGCATTTACAGAACGCGCTACCGAGATTACTGAGCACAGCGCTGTCAGAGGCATACTTCTAGCGGGTGACATTATCCGTAAAGGAATAGATGCCAATAGCCAAGGTATGTGTTGCGAAGTGACTAAAGGAACAACTCTCACCAAGGGCAGCTGGAAACACACACACACACACACACACACACACACACACACGGGGAAGGGCCGGGAGTTGAACCTATGCCTACCTACATGAACACACTACAGCATGATGCATTTACAGAACGCGCTACCGAGATTACTGAGCACAGCACTGTCAGGAGGCATAACCCTAGGTGGGTGATATCATCTGCACAGGCAAGGCAGCCGATAGGGAATGATGACAGATTGCGCAGTCACACAGCATGTTACCATCCCAAGGTGGGCGTACAGTAACTCAGTTGTGCTGCACTCGGGAATACCAACTAACTACGGAGCACAACATCACGACATGGATACAGGATGCACCACAGACAGTATACCCTATGAGAGGGCAACCGGCGTGCATGATGTAGGCAGCCATTGTGGTATACCAACCACATATGGCTCACCTGGACGGTCACCATGGCTATGCAGGATGTCATTGGCCATGGCTACACGCCTAGTAGCAGACATCGGTGCCGACTGTACTGTGTACCCCCGAATGGCGTACTGGGCATGCCCTCACACCTAGTGGTCGCGAAGGGGAAACATACATGCACACGGGGTATCAACGCAGACAGGCGCGGTGTGCACTGTACTGTGTATCCATCTACACAGCTGCTTACTGAGCATGCTCACACACTTAGAATCTGCAGAGTGCAGACATGTATACACATGGGGTGGAATCATGGAAGGGCAGATCGTGGACCGTCGTGTGTCCACCCACACAACAGCAACCCGGGCATGCTCACACACTTAGTATGTGCTACGTGCCGTCCGGCATGCAGACGGAGTGCACACACCACAAGTCATGGACAGGTAAACCCGTACACATGCACAGGGTGGACACACATGCAGTTACACATACACACACAGATGACATCACAGGCGTCACGGGTGCAGGCTGAACATGTACACACTGCAGTGAACACTGTAGCTGCCATGCCAGCACCATGTCATCGGTGCAGCAGTATGCCTCACGGTCCAGCAACAGCATGTGACATATGTCCACAGGTCTATATGGTGGTGTACGCCCGTCATGCAGAGTACACATGCACTATCAATGATCCCACAGGTGTGATGTAGTCCACCCATATCGGTATACATGGACAGGCGTGCTCCACACATACCACGTGCCTGACACAGATATGACACATGACTGCAGCTGTACCACAGTGAAACAAAGTCCGGATATGTCATATATGTGATCGCCTGGCTGTGTGCATGGACTGCACACAGGACACATACAAAGCCTGTGATGTACCACATGCATAACACTGGCGTGCTGCATACACACACGAATGGAAGGTGGACACATGTCTGTGGTATGCACCCCCTACAGAGTGTAGCGGTGTTGACTGGGACACCTACCCTTGTACAGTTTGCCTGTGACAGCTGTGATACCATACCACAGTCCATGTTCCATGTATGTCAACACACATGTCACAACGTAGCAATGCATACACACATGGCAACAGGGGATACATGTGACACGTGTACTTTGCATGGTGCAGCCGTGCATGAGTGGTGTCCGATGTCCATAACACAGTTGCAACCCCCTACCACATGCATACCCATCATGGGAGCCGTCATATGGTGGCATAGTAACAGCACGCATGGAGGTATGTGTGTACACCATGTGTTTAAACACCTGTCCACATGCATGTGTGCAGGTGGTGGTCACAGGTGTGTCACACACCATCCTACCCTGCCATGTGCATACAGTCTGCTATGTTGCCGTTACATGACAGCGCTGCCATAATGCATACCCATCGGTCAGGTGTCATCGACCATATGTCACATGGCCACTGTAACCCCTACCACCTCCCAAGTGCATATATTGGCACAGCTGCTGGATACAGTGGTGGTATGCATGATGCACTACATACCGCTGCACGCCTGCACATATCCCATATAGCGGGTGTGGCATTCCTAGCACCGACATGTGTGCAGGAATGTGTGCCCATGTATGCCACAGATCGGGGGGACTATGTGCCACGTGCCACACATCACTGTACACCATGGTAGAGATCTGTACATACCTCAGTGTGGGGTGCATGGATGTGGATGGTGCAGTACATGCACCACGTCGTCCCTCCGTGTAGACATGTGTGGTCACCACCATGTCAGTGTGTCAACATGTGTGTATGTCTGCTGCTGTTGTGAGGGTGTATGCAGATATAGTGTTGTGACTGGACAATAACCACACAGGGTGACCATCCCGTACTGGTGCTGCATTGTACAACCCTGTCAATGCCATATTTGTGAGCCATACTGGCCACCTGTGCAAGACCGCCCCCTGTGACATGGCGTGTGGGTGCATTGTATTGTGAGGGTGCTGATCACACAGGCAGGTGTCCCCGTCTGCACACAATGGGGTGTGTGCCATAGTGGTGTACACCCCACGATTGTGGACATATTCCTGTACCGGTACAGCATCCGACTGCTGCACAGCGTGCACCACAGCTGACAGGTGACACCTGCGGTCAGTTGCCAGCACGCTGGGTACAACACCTGCAGAATGTCACCATACCTGTACTGTGTCATGCCATGTATGTGATGTCTCTGTCCACCATAGCCTGTGGCACCGACCACAGGCGTCAGGTGCAGTATATGTGTGGACATGTGCGTCATGTACCGTGTAAACAACGTTACACTATATCTGGTTCCGTGCTCCACAGGTTTACATGTCGAACTTCTCTACTTGCAATCCCAACTGTCTGTTCTCTATCACAAAAGCTCAGCACCTGCTCCCATAGGGTTTAATTCCCCTTAACTATTTAGGGGAAGGTACCCCAAATTGTAAATTTAACCCCCCAAAAAATTTGGGGGTTTAAAAATACCCAAAAA
The DNA here is from genome assembly GCF_019279795.1 of Protopterus annectens. Taxonomy (NCBI): domain Eukaryota; kingdom Metazoa; phylum Chordata; order Ceratodontiformes; family Protopteridae; genus Protopterus; species Protopterus annectens. The sequence continues at coordinate 804,642,401 of NC_056748.1, forward strand.
TAAAAAAAGGGCCTTAAGGAATCCTTGA